>NC_133325.1:420284376-420450627 GCF_042186555.1 Aquarana catesbeiana | reverse complement strand
AGTAAAAAAAAAAAAAGTGAAATATTCCTTTAAATATCGTACCTGGGGGGTGTCTATAGTATACCTGTAAAGTGGCGCGTGTTTCCCATGCTTAGAACAGTCCCTGCACAAAATGTAATTTTTAAAGGAATAAAAGTCATTTAAAACTGCTTGCGGATTTAATGTAATGTCAGGTCCTGGCAATATGGATGAAAATCAGGTGAGACAAACGGCATGGGTACCCCCCAGTCCATTACCAGGCCCTTTGGGTCTTGTATGGATATTAAGGGGAACCCCGCACCCAAATTAAAAAAGGAAACAGCAGTATACAGGCTCTGTACTCTGAACAGCTGTATACAGGTGGTGCAAACAAGACAGGGACTGTAGGTTTGTTGTTAAGTAGAATCTGTTTGTAATTTTGAACTGGTACATTTTAACGTGTTTAGCTCCAGCCAAAAATCTATTTTAAGCTTTTTGGAAAACATAGGGAAGGGTTATCACCCCTGTGACATTTGTTTTGCTGTCTGTGCTGCTCTTCAGAAGATTTCACCTCCCAATGACAAATGTTTTTTGAAAATTTGGGTTTTTTTGTGAAACAAGGATTGGTTATAAAGCATCAGTGGAAAGGAGAAAAGTTTTTCCCATATTAACTCTTACAGGAGTGAATTTCCCTTCCTAGGGGTAGATTTCATCTCACTTCCTGTTGTCTCCTTCCGTTTGCAAGTAGGAGTCGTTTGTAAGTTAGATGTTTGAAAGTAGGGGGCCTGCCCTATATACTCAGCAGAAATTTGGGCCTTAGGTGTTGTTGTGGCCACAACACTGTAAGCCCTCACAGGGCCCTGCTGTCAAATATTAGATCAAGAATTGTAATTACATGCCCCTGTTGAACAGGGGAAGAAAAATTGGGCCTTTGGTGGTGGTGGTGGTGGTGGTGCTGGTGCCACAATACTGTAAGTCCTCACTTGCTCTTGGTGGGTGCAGAAACTGGCCCTGCTGTGAAATATTAGATCAAGAATTGTAATTACATGCCCCTGTTGAACAAGGGCTGAAAAATTGGGCCTTTGGTGGTGGTGGTGGTGCTGGTGCCACAACACTGTAAGTCCTCACTCGCTCTTGGTGGGTGCAGAAACGGGCCCTGCTGTGAAATATTAGATCAAGAATTGTAATTACATGCCCCTGTTGAACAAGGGCAGAAAAATTGGGCCTTTGGTGGTGGTGGTGGTGGTGGTGCTGGTGCCACAACACTGTAAGTCCTCGCTCGCTCTTGGTGGGTGCAGAAACGGGCCCTGCTGTGAAATATTAGATCAAGAATTGTAATTACATGCCCCTGTTGAACAAGGGCAGAAAAATTGGTCCTTTGGTGGTGGTGGTGGTGCTGGTGCCACAACACTGTAAGTCCTCACTCGCTCTTGGTGGGTGCAGAAATGGGCCCTGCTGTGAAATATTGCATCAAAAATTGTAATTACATGCCCCTGTTAAACAGGGGCTGAAAAATTAGGCCTTAGGCACTGGTGCTGGTGCCACAACACTGCAACCCCTCACAGATACTCTAGTTGGAACGCAGGAATGAGCCCTGCTGCAAAATATTGCATCAAAAATTGTAATTACACGCCCCTGTGAAACAGGAGCTGAAAAATTGGGCCTTAGGCACTGGTGGTGGCGCCCAGAACCAAAAATGTTCTTACAAGCTATCAGCGTGATCATTGAGGAGGAAGAGGATAATTACTCAGGATAGTCACTCAGCATCAGCATAGGCAGTCTTTGAAGGGATCTGAGATTTCAAAAAAAATTATTCGGTTACATCAGCATCAGGTGCTTGGTAGCTGGTGGTGATCCAAGACTGATT
Source organism: Aquarana catesbeiana (assembly GCF_042186555.1). NCBI lineage: Eukaryota > Metazoa > Chordata > Amphibia > Anura > Ranidae > Aquarana > Aquarana catesbeiana. Next base: position 420,448,802 of record NC_133325.1, on the reverse strand, counting down.
CATTTTTATGAAGGTCAGTCGATTGACCGAGTCGGTGGACAGACACACCCTGTGATCGGTTACAAAGCCTCCAGCAGCACTGAAAAAAAAAACAGATCTTGCCCCTAGGTATTCCTGCACCATGTAAAACAGACGCTGGCGATGGTTGCTGGAACCGATCATACCTTGGGGCTGCGGACCAAAAAATTGTTTGAACGCATCGGTCAGACGGCCACCTTCTCCACCGCTCCTTCTTTGACTGACCGAAGCCTCAGCAACACGTTGTCCAGAAACAGGAGTTTGTAACCTCCCAGTCTCTGGGAACGCGTTGCACAGACCTTTCTGCAAGGCCTCCCGAAGATGTTTCATCCTCTGCTCCCTCTGCGATGGCAAGATAAGGTCCGCAACCTTACCCTTGTAACGTGGATTAAGGAGGGTTGCCAGCCAGTATTGGTCCTTCTCCTTGATACCACGAATACGAGGATCCTTACGCAGGCTTTGCAGGATCAGGGAGGCCATGCAGCGTAGGTTTGCTGAGGCATTCGGTCCGGAGTCCTCTGGGTCACTAAGGACGACATGGTCCGCAGCCACCTCCTCCCAGCCACGTACAAGTCCATGTGTTTCTTGGGACTGATCCCTTAAAGACTGCTGCTGATGCTGAGTGCCAGGTTCCACCTCCATACTGACACAATCTTCCTCCTCCTCGTCCTCTTCCTGTGTGATCGGCGGGCACGCAGGGACACTGTCTGGATAAAGGGGGCCTTGAGAGCTAAGGAAGTCCTCCTCTTCCTGCCTCTGTTCTGCCTCAAGTGCCCTGTCCATTATTCCACGCAGCGTGTGCTCCAACAGGTGGACAAGGGAGACAGTGTCACTGATGCATGCACTGTCACTGCTCACCATCCTCGTGGCCTCCTCAAATGGTGACAGGACAGTGCATGCATCCCTGATCATGGCCCACTGGCGTGGGGAAAAAAAACAAGCTCCCCTGACCCTGTCCTGGTGCCATAGTCGCACAGGTACTCATTGATGGCCCTCTGCTGCGTGTGCAGCCGCTGCAGCATGGCCAACGTTGAGTTCCACCTGGTGGGCATGTCACAGATTAGGCGGTTCTTGGGCAGGTTAAACTTCTTTTGGAGGTCCGCCAGCCGATCACTGGTATTATATGACCAGCGGAAATGCACACAGACTTTCCTGGCCTGCCTCAGGACATCCTGTAAGCCCGGGTACCTGCCCAAGAACCGCTGCACCACCAAGTTAAGGACGTGAGCCAAACAGGGCACATGGGTCATTTGTCCCTGTCGGAGGGCAGAGAGGAGGTTGGTGCCATTGTCGCAAACCACCATTCCTGCCTTAAGTTGGCGTCAACCACCTCTGAACCTGCCCCTGCAGAGCTGACAGAACCTCTGCCCCAGTGTGGCTTCTGTCCCCCAAGCACACCAGCTCAAGCACCGCATGGCATCTTTTGGCCTGCATACTTGCGTAGCCCCTTGAAAGCCTACGGAGCACCACTGGTTCTGAGGACAAAGCACAGGAAGAGGCCATGGAGGAAGAAGAAGAGGAGGGGATGGAGGAGAGAGGTGTGTCACAATCATTAGTAGTGGCATTTTGGAGGCGTGGTGGTGGAACAACCTCCAACACTACTGCACCTTGTCCTGCATCCCTCCCAGCTGCCAGCAGAGTCACCAATGCGCCGTGAAACTTAGGTAACATCCCTGTCCATGCCTGCTGGACCATGAGTCAGCGGTAATATGCACCTTACCGCTGACCGCCCTGTCCAGCGAGGCATGGACATTGCCTTCCACATGCCAGTAGAGAGCTGGAATCGCCTTCCGTGAGAAAAAGTGGCGTTTGGGTACCTGCCATATATATATATATGCACTGATACTGCAGCTAGCAAAATCAACTGCCTGCCTGTAGTATGAGAACACCACCAACCTTCTACAGGTAGCTTTAGGTGAACACTGTGCAGACTTTGCAAAAAAATAACTTGCAGCTTATTTAGCTGCCTGCGGTAGTGATAGGATCAGGAAAACACCACCAACCTTCTACAGGTAGCTTTAGCTGAACACTGTGCAGAGCTTGCAAAAAAATAACTTGCAGCTTATTTAGCTGCCTGCGGTAGTGATAGGATCAGGGAAACACCACCAACTTTCTACAGGTAGCTTTTGCTGAACACTGTGCAGAGCTCGCAAAAAAATAACTTGCAGCTTATTTAGCTGCCTGCGTGATAGGATCAGGAGGACGCGCCACACTAACTTGTAGTTTTAGCTGAACACTGTGAGCAGGACGCACTACACTAACTTGTAGCTTTAGATGAACACGGTGCAGAGGTCTCACTACACTAAGTTGTAGTTTTAGCTGAACACTGTGAGCAGGACGCACTACACTAACTTGTAGCTTTAGATGAACACTGTGCAGAGGTCTCACTACACTAACTTGTAGTTTTAGCTGAACACTGTGAGCAGGACGCACTACACTAACTTGTAGCTTTAGATGAACACTGTGCAGAGGTCTCACTACACTAACTTGTAGTTTTAGCTAAACACTGTGAGCTGGACACACTACACTAACTGTAAATAGTCTAGCTGCCTGACTGTGGTACTAATAGGATCAAAAGAACACCAGCAATTTTCTTCAGGTAGCTGTAAATACTGTAACAAGACAAGCCTGCCTGTCAGTAGGAAGATAATAGGAATGGATCTAGCTAAACTGAATACAGTATATATATATATATATATATATATATATATATATATATATATATATGCAACACCTGGGATGCATATATATACACAATACACTGTAAGTGCAGCTAACTCACTGACTGTCCTGCCTAATCTAGCTAACTCAAATGAAATGACACTCTCTCTCTCTCTATCTAAGCACGCCGGAACACACTACACAGGGCCGCCGTGCAGGCGGCCTTATATAGTGTGGGGCGTGTTCTAAACCCCCTGAGCCATAATTGGCCAAAGCCACCCTGGCTTTGGCCAATTACAGCTCTCTCTACCGACGACGCTGCGATTGGCCAAACATGCGGGTCATAGTGCATGCTTGGCCAATCATCAGCCAGCAATGCCGCAGTGAATTATGGGCCGTGACGCACCACACGAATTTGGCGCGAATGGCCCATAACGTTCGGAATTCGATGAACGATCGAACAGCCAATGTTCGAGTCGAACATGGGTTCGACTCGAACACGAAGTTCATCCCTAGTGGTGGGGGGCCAGTGGGACAGGTGGGGGGCCAGTGGGACAGGTGGTGGTGGGGGGCCAGTGGGACAGGTGGGGGGCCAGTGGTGGTGGGGGGCCAGTGGGACAGGTGGTGGTGGGGGGGCCAGTGGGACAGGTGGTGGTGGGACAGGCGGTGGTGGGGGACCAGTGGGATAGGTGGTGGTGGGGGGCCAGTGGGACAGGTGGGGGGCCAGTGGGACAGGTGGTGGTGGTGGTGGGCCAGTGGTGGTGGGGGGTCAGTGGGACAGGTGGTGGTGGTGGGGGACCAGTGGGACAGGTGGTGGGGGGGCAGTGTGACAGGTGGTGGTGGTGGGGGACCAGTGGGACAGGTGGGGGGGCCAGTGGGACAGGTGGTGGGGGGGCAGTGTGACAGGTGGCGGTGGTGGTGGGGGGCCAGTGGGACAGGTGGGGGGCCAGTGGGACAGGTGGTGGGGGGGCAGTGTGACAGGTGGTGGTGGTGGTGGTGGTGGAGGGCCAGTGGCACAGGTGGTGGGGGGGCCAGTGGGACAAGTGCCAGAACTTTACTCACTGTGTTGGCTGTTAGTGCCAGCTTCTCAGGGCTGCCCTTAAAAGCAAGAAGGAGAGAGCTGAGGCAGGCACATTGCATTGAAATCCTATGTCAGCAATAATCCAATAAACAGCCAGTCAGAGCAGCCAATCATGGAGTCATGTGCTTGTTGTGCCACGCCCAATCGATAGCAGGGGTGGGCGCTCCATGTGGTGGTGGGCGTGGCAAATGGCTACCTGTGTGTTGTGCTGTCTGAGGGCTCAAGTGAGCGCCGAGTAGAGGCAGGAGGACGGCGTACATGTGGTCACCTGTCAAGTGTTCCCGCCCCGGGGCGGGACAGCCTCCCCTCGTTATTGGGAAGGGATTCCCACACTTCCCTCGCTCCTTTCAATAAATATTGACACACGGCCTGGGAAGTAAAGGCAGACTGGGGGCGGAGCAGAGCGCCCACGAAGACGCTGATCTCTGTGTGTGATGTGTGTGTGAGTGGAGCTGAGGCGGCCAGTCGTGGTAGTGTGCTCTCACCGTGCGCACCCTCCGCATGCTGGACTACAGAGAACAAGGCACTGACAAGCTCCCGGCGGAAAGTAGGGAAATCAGTGGTCCTGGCTGCACCCTAGGCGGCAATGCGCCCTAGGCGGCTGCCTAGTCTGCCTAGTGGTAGCACCGGCCCTGTGTATGGCTGCCAATGGAACTGGTTCTCTTGTATTTATTGATGATGTGACTGCTGACAAAAGCAGCAGGATGAATTCTGAAGTGTTTTGGGCAATATTATCTGCTCATATTCAGCAAAACGCTTCACAGTGCAGATGGACAATAACCCGAAGCATACCGTGAAATCAACCAAAGAGTTTTTTAAGGGAAAGAAGTGAAATGTTATGCAATGGACAAGTCAATCACCTGACCTGAATCCGATTGAGCATGCATTTCACTTGCTAAAGACAAAACTGAAGGGAAAATGCCCCAAGAACAAGCAGGAACTGAAGACAGTTGCAGTAGAGGCCTGGCAGAGCATCACCAGGGATGAAACCCAGCGTCTGGTGATGTCTATGCATTCCAGACTTCAGGCTGTAATTGACTGCAAAGGATTTGCAACCAAGTATTAAAAAGTGAAAGTTTGATGGATGATTGTTAATCTGTCCCATTACTTTTGGTCCCTTAAAAAGTGGGAGGCACATATGCAAACTGTTGTATTTCCTACACCGTTCACCTGATTTGGATGCAAATACCCTCAAATTAAAGCTGAAAGTCTGCAGTTAAAGCACATCTTGTTCGTTTCATTTCAAATCCATTGTGGTGGTGTATAAAGATTAGAATTGTGTCGATGTCCCAATATTTATGGACCTGACTGTGTATATATATATATATATATATATATACATTTTATTTAGACTTTGGAGGTTCCTTCCATAAAGTTCCTCCAAAGCATTTCCTTATTCATTTTACAGTATTCACTCTCGTGCAGCATTATTAAGCTGGACAAATGATCTTTAACATCCTTTGAGTTAGATATGCCTGTTTTACAGGAAGTAACAAGCACAGATAATGCAAACTAAGCCTACTTTCTCCCTTTCAAACACTTTACATAACATGCTGCAACATCAGGCAATAATGATTTAATGGCATTATAACATTATTTTAAATATCTTACCTCCCAATATGGCTGATCATGAAAAAAATGCCATTCTTTAGGGGGCTTGAGAAGCTTACATTTTAACAAGAAACCTAATAAAGATGTGAGGGAAAAATTGAATTAATATTATTAGTATTGGCAGTTAGAAGCAAAGTTATATCAGTTGCACAATTCACTACAGGCAAGGCTACTTTCACACTGAGACGCTTCACAGGCGCTATAGCCTCTCCTCTCACTCCAGTGTGAAAGCCACAGGGCTTTCACACTGGAGCGGTGCGCTGGCAGGACACCAAAAAAAGTCCTGCTAGCCACATCTTTGAGGCGCTGTAGGAGCGGTGTATACACCGCTCCTACAGCGCCCCTGCCCATTGAAATCAATGAGCAGCGCCGCCGAAGTGCCGGCAAAGCGCCGCTGCAGCGGTGCTTTGTGGGCGCTTTTAACCCTTTTTCGCCCGCTAGCGGGGGTTAAAAGTGTCCCACTAGCGGCTGCAAAAACAAAAATGCTATTTTTAGCGCCGACGCCCCCGACGCGTGAGAGTAGCCTTATTGTAACTATTCCTGTAATTCTATTCCTGTAACACTATCCAGCACAAATTTTGCTGTTGGGTGCAGTGAGTATGGGTTCTCCAGTGTAGAACATTTTTGGGAAACCTTTTTTGTGTGCTACATGTTTGTTGGAACAGTTACCTGGAGGCAGTGGAAGGCGCTGGTGTTAGAGGCCCCTCTAGGCAGTGGAAGGCCATGGTGCTAGAGGCCCCTGGAGGCAATGGGCAGATGTCCATCTGCCTGTACATCCTTTTCTTTGAAAATGTTGTTTTTCCTGCCAAGTTATTACTGTCATGTCTGTAAAGATGTTAAACTGAATTGATGTACTACCTCCAGAGTATTCCTTAACTTATTTCAGTCTGGTGTCACTTTTTTAAGGTTAAGAATTCAAATGTGTGTAGATATGGTTTATCTGAAGATTAGGAGGGGAACAGAGTAAAGCTATAGTTAACCTGTAGGCAGGTTGCCTACTCTTGGTTAGTCAATCTCCCTAGCTATCCAGGTTGGGAGGGAAGGGGTTAATGCTGTGGTTGATGTGGTTCATCTCTGAGTTGGGGAATTGCCTTAATGTTTGAGTTTCACATGACCGTGGCCCTTGCCTGGTCCCAGGCATTGGTGAGTACGCCTTCGGGCAAGGTGTTACCCCTGTGCTGTAAGGAGTGACCCCGTTCATCACCTGGCATAGCCCAAAGAACCCACCCTGGGGTAGGCCTACTATGTGACCCACACTTGATGCCCAACAAGTTAATGTGAAACATATGGAGGAGGTGTCATCTGCCTACTGCAACACATGCCTATCCTTACAAACCTTCTGTGTTCTAGTTAAGAGTGTGTAACAAATTACTTCTTATTTTTGTGAAGAGTGTGAAAGAAAGAGAAGCAGCCAGCTGACAGAAGAATCATTGACCGTGGCTGGTTACTAGGCCTCTAGTAGTGAGGGGACAGTTTAGTCCTTTTTGTTAAAAAAAAAAAAAATACATTTAATTATGAATTAATTAAGACAAAGCTGTTTAAATTTGTGTTTGTTTTTAAAGCTGTGCGCCTGATGCTTGCAGAGCATGGACTCTGGCCTCTGATAAATAAATCAGTGTTATGTTTAAAATGCCCTGCTCTGCTTGCTACCATGCAAAATGCAAACTGTTTCAGATAAATGCCATGGAGGAAGGAAGGAGTGCGGGGGGCAATTGGGGGCTCCCTCATAATTTTGCTTTGCAACCCCATGATTTTAGTTACATTTCTGAGCATATGAACTATGAGTTACAAATCAGTTCTCAGCGAATATGAAAATGCTCGTCATGTTTCCCCAAAAAATAAACCCCACCCCGAAAATAAGACCTAGCGTGATTTTCAGGGAGGGCTACAATATACTGTAAACCCTACCCCGAAAATAAGCCCTATAAGTCCTTGTAAAAATATTTAATCCATTTTGTAAAAAGATTATATAATATGCAGTGTATTTCCTTTTGTAACTTTATTGCCGAAAATACCTTATTTACAGCGCCGCTGGGCGCTCACGTGACCCACCGGAGATTTTCTCCTCTCCTCCTGGCTGACGGCAGCGGCCCCTCCCTCTGTAATGCTCGGAGCGGGACTGACGTCAGCGGGGATCTCAGCCCCTCACTCGGCAGTGCTCGAAGCAGAGAAGAAGAGCTCCATCGGGTCAAGTGAGCACCCACCGGCGCTGAAAATACGGTACTTTTGACAATAAAGTTACAAAAGGAGACACACTGCACATTATATAATCTTAACTAAGGTTTATTTTTGGGATTAAAGATGTCATAATGATGACCCCGGAGCTGACAGGGGGAAAGAAGACAGGGGACACTTTTTAAAAACATTTTATTGTTTTATTCCAAGTTTTTTAGAACATAGAGAGGGGTAAATGACACAGCACAAGCACTCTGCACTGTCTATCATGTTTCAAAGGATCAGGATTTTTTTTTTTGGGTTACAACCACTTTAAGATCGTCATTGTACATAACGTAAAAAATTAAGACATCCCCTGAAAATAAGCCCTAGTGTGTTTTTTGTAGCCAAAATTAATATAAGACCCGGTCTTATTTTCGCGGAAACACGGCATGGTTTACCTGTAGCAGTGCATCTTAGATTTTCTTCACAAGGCTACGTGTACTTGTCAGAGATGACATACGGGCCTATCTTGTATGCCATCAATGAAAACAAAGACGAATACTGTACTAGATCAAACTATTTTACACTTTATACACATACAGTATTATGTATGTAATTTTAACAATATATACTGTATGTTTTAGAATATAAAGCCTTTTAGTCCTAACTACTTTGAACACCAGGCCACACAGATAAGGCCAGTCTAAGGATTTGAACCAGCGTGGTAGAGGATCCATTGTTGACTACTGTTTATACTATGGGCTTCAACATATTGTAGGATAATATTTGTTTCCAAACAGTGCACCTAAAAGCAATATTGTTTTTTTCAATGAAGATTTTCTTTACATTGTTAAGACAAAAACATTTCAGCATTTAGCTGTCTGTACCAATACTTGTACCTGTTAGAAGTCCACCAACCAGACTCAACGTCAGCGTTAGGAGTATACAACCTACACCAACCAATGCTTGGTAAATGGGACTATGAGGATTAAAAAACAGACGCATATTAATTATAATGCAGGACAGGCAAGAAATATCAATTTGTGTGAGAAAAGGCTGAACACAGCTACAAACTTCCATTGACCTAAACAATTTTTTCCATATTTACTAACCAGTTGAAGGCCTGGCCTTTTCTGGCATTTTTTGTTTACAAGTAGTGTTGGGCAAATGTCCTGTTTGCCTATTTGGCGAACACCCAAATTTGCGGGGCATTCGGCGGGATGTTTGCCCGTCAAGCGCCCCAGAATGCACTGCGTGTTGCACGGTGCATTCTAGGGCCCTAATTGGATGAAGCCTTGTACCTGACCGCCAGTCTGGTACAAGGCTTTTCCAATGAGGGCACAGAGCACAATCAGAGCCCTGATTGGACAAAGTGATGATGACTTTGTCCAATTACGACTCAGTGCTCATAGTCCCGCCCCACACTATAAAAAGAAGCTTCCCGCAGGAAGCTTTTGCAATGTGTTGGAGTAGTGATATAGAACAGGGTTCAGTTTACTACTAGCGATTTATTGTATTCACTAATTGAGACTCTGAGTGTAGAGTGTGTCAGTATAGTGTACTGTGAATATAGTATGTCAGTATAGTGTAGTGTGAGTATAGTGTAGTGCAGTGTTTAACACAGCATTACATAACATTTACTTTTGCTGCGCCGTGTTTTTTTGGGGCGGGGGTTCGTGGGGGTTTTTTTTTGTCCCCTACTTGCCCCCATTTTTTAAAATTGTCAGCCACAATGTTTCTGACTGCAACGCTGGTGTCACCCCCCCCCTTTTTTTTTTAGAACGTTTTTACATTTCTGTCAGTGTCAGTCCTCAATTTAAAGTGCACCAAACACCACTTTTCATTCAATAAAGTGCATCCAATCACACATTTCCCAATTTCTATTAAATTTGGGTAATAAGCACCCCATCATGTCTGGGAGGCCAACAAGGAGAGGCAGACGTTCCCATGCCACTATGGGGGAGGGCCAGCAGCGTCTGTGTCCACAGGCAAAAGTAGTCCGTTCTCAGGCACATTTGTCTCTGTTTAGTGATGTTGCCCATGCTCACAGCATGAAGAGGAGGTGGTGGACTGGCTTACTAAACCATCTTTATCCTCCTCATCTTCTATGACCCAAGCTGACACTGGTATGCAGTCCACTGCAGCTGCTAGAGCGGCTTATTCTGCCTCTGGAAGGTTACAGGTTAAAGGGACCACCAACACCCAAAGACCAATTTTTCCACAACTGTGTGACAGGGGCATCAAATTTTAATTTTCTACAGCAAGGCCAATTCTTGCTTTTATCAAGAGTACCTCTAGAAGGTTATGGGGTGAAGGCACCACCAACACCCAAAGACCAATTTTTCTGCAACTGTGTGACAGGGACATTAAATTTCTATTTTTTACAGCAAGGCCAATTCTTGCTTTCATCAAGAGTGCCTCTATAGGGTTACGGTGTGAAGGCACCACCAACACCCAAAGCCCAATTTTTCCACACTAGTTACTTCTATCTAAAGTTATTTCCATCCAAAGTCTGCCAAAGAGACACCGGAATTTATCCATAAAATCTCTAATCTTGTTCCAAGTGCACTAAATTGTGCCCCAATAAATAAAGAAAGAAAGCTTGCAGGGAAAATCAATTTAAATGTAATTTTTCCTTTCTCTATAAATGTCAGTTTTGCTTCAGCAGATTCTATACACGATACAGATGCGCCACTTTACAGGCAGACTAAGAGGACCCCCCAGGCACTATATTTAAAGACATTTTTCATTTTTATTGTTTCACTTTAATCATCATTAAAATCACCGCTCCTTTAAAAATTATCTTTAAAACAAAACAAAAAAAATGTTTGCATTGGTACTTGTTCCCCAGGGCAGTACCCGGGCCCCATACCCTTTTTATGGCCAATAACTTGCATAAAAGCCTTCAAAATGGGGACTTTCGATTTTTGAGGTTCGGGTCCCATACACTTTAATAGGGTTCGCGGTTCGGGTTTTTAACCTTTGCAATGTTGTAGAGTTCTGGCGCAAACCAAACCGGGGGGGGGGGGGGTTTGGCCCATCTCTAAATTTAAATTAGTATTTTTTGCTAGAAAATTACTTATAACCCCCAAACATTATATCATTTTGTTAGCAGAGAACCTAGGGAATAAAATGCCAATCGTTGCAATTTTTTTTGTCACACAGTATTTGCGCAGAGATTTTTCAAATGCAATTTTTGGGGAAAGAATACACTTTAATGAATAAAAAAAACACAATATATACCCCAATTTTTTGTAAAAGATGATTTTACACTGAGTTAACCACTTCAGCCCTGGAAGAATTTACCCCCTTCCTGACCAGAGCACTTTTTGCCCGCTATCCCGACGCCGGGAACCGACGTATAGCTACGACAGCTCGCGCAGGTGAGCCAACCTGCCGCAGTATAACTGCAGCGGTTGGTCGAGAAGTGGTTAATAGATCCCTAACATGTCACGCTTTAAAATTGCGTACGCTCGGGGAATGGCGACAAACTACGATACTTAAAAATCTCCATAAGCGATGCTTTCAATTTTTTTTAAAGGTTACCTGTTTAGAGTTACAGAGGAGGTCTAGGGCTAGAATTATTGCTCTTGCTCCAACGTTGCTGTGATACCCCACATGTGTGGTGCGAACACTGTTTACATTTGTGTGCACGACTTACGTATGCGTTCCCTTCTGTGCGTGAGCACGGAGGGATGGGGGCGCTTTAACATTGTTTTTTTTCTTATTTATTTTATTTTTACACTGTCCCTTTCATTTTGAAAATTTTTTTTTTATCACTTCTATTCCTATTGCAAGGAATGTAAACATCCCTTGTGACCTGTGACAGGTCCTCATTATGGAGAGATCTGGGGTCAAAAAGACCCCAAATCTCTCTTTCACCTTTAAGAACACCAGATTAAAAAAAAATGTTTTAAAAAAAACATTTCTATACTTCTGCCCTAGACCGGAAGTGGCGTCATTGACGTCGCTCTGGTCCTCCAAGGCCATAGAGGCAATCAGAGACGATCTGGTCTCTGTTTACCTCCTTGACCAGCCGGACACACTGTTGTAAGCCCGAGAAACACCGCCAATCGGCAGGAGGGGGGAGGGATGTCCCCTCCCACTGCTTTTGAAAGTGATCCAGAAACTAATGAGCTGCTCGGAACGCTTTCACGAGAAAGGCAGCCGCCGGCTAAAAATAAAATAACGGTGTTATGGCTGATAGCTTCAGCTATAACCCCGGTAAACCACTTGCAAACTGCAATGTATATGTACGTATTGCGGTAGGCAAGTGGCTAATGTCATAAGTTAGACTATTTAAAATAAAAAAAATGCCTAGAACATTTGTCTAGAATTATATTATACAAAGTGTAATGCAAAAAATTAAAATATTTTAAAAACATCTGTACTATAGATCTTTTACTCACAGTTCAAATCTTCCATAGTCTGCCACCAGAATAAAAAGTGCATAGGCTAGTGCTCCAAGAAGACCAGGCAACCCAAATGTGTAGTTAACACCACATGTGTCATGTACCAACGTAACTACTTTCAGAGTGTCCTGCAAAATAATAGATACAGTATCTTTGGTAAGGCGACATAATGTAGAGAGGTATTCAAGTAGATTATTCACTCCAGTAATGCACAGAATGCAATATGTTCGTTGTCTTTCAATTTTTAAGTTAAAGCAGAGTTCCACTTGTTTGTAAGTTTATTAAAAGTCAGCAGCTACAAAAAGTGTAGCTGCTGACTTTTAATAAACAGACACTCAGCTGTACCGTGGTCCAGCGATGCGGCTGCCTGAAGCCTCGCTCCTCTCTGCGGCGCCATCATTGAAAGTGTAGGCACCCAGCTGTGACAGCTTGTGGCTTCACAGCCGGGTGCGCACTGCTGGTGGAACTCCACTTTAATAGAAGGTTGCAAAACAAAGTGTCTCCACAACTGTAGTGCACACACCTGTCAGTGTCACACAAAGCCTGGTTGTAGCCCAGGTCAGCCACATTAGTTCCTATAGTAGCCAAACTTTTTAGTGTGAAGCAACATGTAAGCAATGAAGTGCCTACCATTATACAAATACAGTAAGGGAAAAAAGTATTTGATCCCCTGCTGATTTTGTACTTTTTGCCCACTTACAAAGAAATGATCAGTCTATAATCTTAATGGTAGGTTTATTTTAACAGTGTGAGACAGAATAACAACAAAAATATTCAGAAGAACGCATTTCAAAAAAGTTATAAATTGATTTGCATTTTAAAGAGTGAAATAAGTATTTGACCCCTTTGCAAAACATGACTTAGTACTTGATAGCAAAACCCTTGTTGGCAATCACAGAGGTCAGACGTTTCTTGTAGTTGGCCACCAGGTTTGCACACATCTCATGAGGGATTTTGTCCCACTCCTCTTTTGCAGATCCTCTCCAAGGCATTAAGGTTTCAAGGCTGACGTTTTGGTAACTCGACCCTTCAGCTCCCTCCACATATCTGCTATGGGATTAAGGCCTGGAGACTGGCAAGGCCACTCCAGGACCTTAATTTTCTTCTTCTTGAGCCACTCCTTTATTGCCTTGGCCGTGTTTTTGGGTCATTGTCATGCTGCAATACCCATCCATGACCCATTTTCAATGCCCTGGCTGAGGGAAGGGTGTTCTCTCCCAAGATTTGACGGTACATGGCCCTGTCCATTGTCCCTTTGATGTGCTGAAGTTTTCCTGTCCCCTTAGCAGAAAAACACCCCCCAAAAGCATAATGTTTCCACCTCCATGTTTAATGGCGGGGATGGTGTTCTTGGGGTCATAGGCAGCATTCCTCCTCCAAACACGGCGAGTTGAGTTGATGCCAAAGAGCTCGATTTTGGTCTCATCTGACCACAGCACTTTCACCCAGTTCTCCTCTGAATCATTCAGATGTTCATTAGCAAACTTCAGACGGGCCTGTGCATGTGCTTTCTTGAGTAGGGGGACCTTGCGGGCGCTGCAAGATTTCAGTCCTTCACAGCGTATTGTGTTACCAATTGTTTTCTTAGTGACTATGGTCCCAGCTGCCTTGAGTTCATTGACAAGATTCTCCCATGTAGTTCTGAGAGGATTCCTCACCGTTCTCATGATCATTGAAACTCAACAAGGTGAGATCTTGCGTGGAGCCCTAGACCAAGGCCTTTTTCTTGATCACGTTTCTGCCTGTTGCCTGGACCGTTCCTTTGCCTGTTTACTGACCATGTCTCTGCCTGCAACCTTGAACTTATTCATCTGCACATTCGACTGACTATGTTCCTGTGATGCATGAGTCCCAGCTATCCCCTGCTGACAGCTTCACTCCTGGAATCACAGGAACTCTTTTTTCTTCCTTTATTCAGCCTCCCATACTTCCTGACCACTAAACATGGCATTCTTGAGAGCAATCATGTACCAATAGGCTAGGCTTGCTTAGCTCATAGGAACTGGGGCTGCTATAGGTGACACTACACTAAGTTATATTCCCTGACCACTTGTAAAAAGGTGATCCCATTATAGTACATTGGTATTGATACAATTGGTTGATTTGTGTAATACACAAGATACAACGTCTGCTATATTATCAGTACTAACTTTGAAAAAAGTCTCACACATGAGGTATCCCCATACTCAGGAGGAGGAGTAGAATGTGTTTTGGGGTGTATTTCTAAGTATGCCCATGCTGTGTGTGAGAAATATCTTATTAAATTGACAACTTTCTGTAAAAAAAATAATTTTCATTTTCTTTCTGCATTTTCCAAAAACTTGTGGCAAAACAATAATGTCTTCATAAGACTCCCCTTGCCTCTTAAATACCTTGGGGTGTTTAATTTCCAAAATTTGGTCAAATTGTGGGTGTTTCCACTGTCCTGGTGCTCCAGGATCTCCAAAAAAATGTGATAGGTAGTAGGGAAATTAGAAACGTAATTTATCCCCCTAGAACGCTTGAAGGTGCTTTCTTGGATTTTGGGCTCTCCTGTGGTATCACCATATGCGGGAGAAGTAGCAGAATGTGTTTTGGGGTGTAATTGTAATGCCTATGGTGTGTGTTAGAAATATATTATTAATTGACAACTTTGTGTCAAAAAAAAAAAAATGTCATTGTCTTTCTGTCATTTTCCCAAAAAATTACATTCTCAAAAGACTCAACATGCCTTTTCAGAGAGCGTTTGCTTTAAAAAATGGGGTCATTTTGAGAGTGTTTCTACTTTCCTGGTGCTCCAGGGCCTTTAAAAATGTGATAGGTAGTCAGAAAATTAGATGGGTAATTTATGCTCCTTGGATTTTGGGCACCTCTATGCATCTAAAATGCCTCACACATATGGCATCCCCCCATACTCTGCAGGCTTAGCAGAATGTGTTTTGGGGTGTGATTCTAAGTATTCCTATGCTGTGTGTGAGAAAAAAAACTGTTAAAATGACAACTTTGTGAAAATGTTTATTTAACTTCATTTTCAAAAAGATTGTGACAGAAAATTACAACTTCAAAAAAAAAATCATCATGCCTCTTACCAAAGAGACCTTTGGAGGGTATTTGTACTGTCCTGGCATTTTAGGGCCCCAAGAAGTGAGATTACATCAGGATTGATCAATTTTCAAATTTATATATAGTTTGTAGACTCTATAACTTTCACACGGACTTAAAAATATACACCGGTTTGGGTTATTTTTACCAAAAAAATGTAGAATAATTTATTTTGGCCTACATTTATGAAGATTATTTATTTGCAAAAAATGTTAACAGAAACTAAGAGAAAACTGTTTTTTTTTCAATTTTTTATTTTTTATTTTTTTGCTTTTATAGCAAAAAATAAAAACCCCGTGGTGCTTGAATACAACCAACAGAAAGTTCTGTCTCAAAAAAAATTCTAACAATTTAATTTGGCTACAGTGTTGCATAACAAAATAATTGTAATTTATAACATGTGACAGCGCCAAAAGCTGAAAAATTGCCTCGGCAGGAAGGGGGTTTAAAGTATACAGTCTTGAGGTGGTTGAACTTGCCATAATTGACCTGAGGTATACTAAAGCATTACAGCATTTACTGTGCATTTAAATTAACCAGAACTGCCTATGCTCTCACAACTCAACAACCCTTGTGATGTGACTGCACTTATTCAGCTTTTGCATGACATCCTTTGGATGACAAGCCATTAAGATAATTCATAGCTTTGTTTCTAGATTTAGAAGACTGACTGTGCCTATTTTAGACAGGGTTTTGGTGTGTGAAGTTATTGATGTCATCTCTATATTTGCTTACCTGCAGGTATGTTAGTCCAATTGTAGAAATAAGTCCAGCTAGTAGACCTAGGGTCATTGCAATCCATGGATACTGAACCATGTGAGCTGAAAATCCAACTGCCACACCACCAGCCAACATAGCACTGTGGACCTGGATCTGATAAAGCAGTATATTAATAAGGATCAGGAAGACAATTTCCTTTGGGAGTTTACAGAACTTTTATCTATGAAAGTTGCAGTGTAATAACATTTTTACATTTTACTACTTGAATTTATGTTTATTATCATAGCTACATTCCAAATTTGCCATATGAAAAAATGTTTATACTGCCTTTAAAATTTAAACCTCCTCTCTGAAATGTTTTCTTTATGACAGGGGTTGCTTCACTAATCTTCATTACCTAAGGCCCTGTTCACATGCAGCAACTACAGTGTGTGTTTTTTGTTGCATTTGGAGAACCAACCTTCATTTGAATGGGCTGCTTTCTGCTCCAAAAATGCCTTTTTGTGTGCCTTTTGTCGCATGATAAAATAATGGCACCCAAACGTGTGTTACGTGTTTCTGCAATTTTACCTCATTCCAGAATCGTGGACAGAATTGCGCGATTCTGATGGCAATTCGAGAATGCCCAGATTTGAATGGGCAGTAAAATAACAACCCTGCTTGAACCCTGTGATCAGAAACTGAATTATAACTGCTGGACACTGAAGTAAGCATATGCTAAGGTATTGCTGCAGTTTAAATGAACCTAGTGTGAAAAATCTGTCAATTATTAAAGGCTAGAAAGAATAACCTGTTAGAATATGAATAAGTAGGGGTTCAAAGCTGCAGACATTTTCTCCCTAAATTATTAAATATAATGAACAAACACAAAGCATTGCTACTTTTCCCAAGCAGAAGAAATGTTGAGTTCTTGACGATGGAGGGGTGCAGGCTGTTCAACAGCCACAGAGGGCTACAGAATGACACCATTGACAAAAGTCACTAATGACATTGCATCATCTCCGTAGACATTCTGTAGTCTTCTGTAGATGTGGAACAGACTGAACCGCTCCATCGTCAAGAACTCAATGACAGCACATTGCTTCTGCTGGGAAAGAAGAAAAGAAAAAGTAGCAGAAAGAAAAGAAAAAGCAAAGAAATAGGAAAAAATGAAGGAGAAAGAAAGAGGAAGAAGAAGAAAAAGGAAGAAGAAGACAAAGGAAGAAGAAATAGGAAGAAGAAAGGAAGAACAAGAAACAGGAAGAAAAAAAGAGGAAGAAGGAAGAAACAGGAAGAAGAAAGGAAGAAGAAGAAAAAGGAATAGAAAGGAAGAATAAAGAAGAAAAAGAAATAGGAAGAAGGAAGGAAGAAGAAGGAACAGGAAGAAAAAAAGAGGAAGAAGAAAAAAAGAGGAAGAAGAAGAAAGACGTACTATAAAAACTATGTGAAACTATGATCTGGTACAATGTGAATTTTGAACTACCTACTTTATGTAAATTCATGAAAAAGATTATGCCCACTTTTGCATTACTTTCGGTATAGTCCTTGTGTGTATTTTTTTTATAAGTGCAGTGAAGGTTAACTACAGTAGAGTTCAGTGTTACAGTAATAAAACAGGCACCTTATAGATCTCCTAAAGATAAAAGATGCTCAAAAGTTTAAAATGTTGTACATACGATGAAAATGTATGAATTTATAATGACAAATTTTGTTGCATTACATTTTTTAAAACAAATACATCATTGGAAAATACATTTATATACTTGTCATTACTGCATCTTTTAAAGACAATGTTTTTTCCTCTTGCAGGCCTAAAAACACCACTAGAATCATCATCATCCAACACAGCTGCTGCATCAGTAACATATCCCTACAGCACTGAAGGCACACACCAGTGACATAGCAGTCTGGTTGGTAGCCACAGTAATCAGGGAGCAAGCCTAAGCATCCAACAAATCTTGAAGTGTTATGCCGCGTACACACGGTCGGACTTTTCGGCTACAAAAGTCCGACAGCCCGTCCGACAGACTTTCGACGGACTTTTGGCTGACTTTTGGCGGACTTGCGGCAGACTTTCTAATGAACGGACTTGCCTACATACGATCACACAAAAGTCCGACGGATTCGTACGTGATGACGTACACCAGACTAAAATAAGGAAGCTGATAGCCAGTAGCCAATAGCTGCCCTAGCGTGGGTTTTTGTCCATCGGACTAGCATACAGACGAGTGGATTTCTGGGTCCGGCTGAGTTACGATGTAAAGATTTGAAGCATGTTTCAAATCTGAAGTCCGTCAGATTTGCGGCTGGAAAAGTCTGCTGAAAGTCCGGGGAAGCCCACACACGATCGGATTGTCAGCCGGCTTTAGTCCATCGGCGTCCGTCGGACTTTTGTAGACGAAAAGTCTGACCGTGTGTACGCGGCATTAATGTTAGATTCTAATGGCACCTCTAGCCCTGCAAGAGAATGAAGATTTGATACAACAGAGGAGAGGCATTTTACATTTCACTTCCATTGCTGTATTTGTTTCAATGTTTTTATTGTTACTAAGGCCCCTTTCACACTGGGGCGGTGGGGGCGTCGGCGGTAAAACAGCGCTATTTTTAGCGCTGTTTTACCGTCGTTTTTGCGGCTGTATTCGGTCGCTAGCGGTGCGGTTTTAACCCCCGCTGGCGGCCGAAAAAGGGTTAAAACCGCTCGTACAGCGCAGCTATAGCCGCGGTATAGCCGCGCGGTCCCAATGATTTCAATGGGCAGGAGCGGTTTAGGAGCGGTGAACACACCGCTCCTTCACCGCTCCAAATATGCGTCTCGCAGGACTTTTTTTTACTGTCCTGCCAGCGCACTGCTTCAGTGTGAAAGCCCTCGGGCTTTCACACTGAACAAACAGTGGAGGCTGTTTAGGGGCGGTTTGCAGGTGGTATTTTTAGCGCAATAACGCCTGCAAACCGCCCCAGTGTGAAAGGGGCCTAATAGTGTATGTTACACTCTGCAGCATAAAAATAGGACATTTAAACAACAGAAAACTTCAAAATTCCCAGCTCAAATTAGTTTCATACTGTTATGTATTTGGGCTGATAAATATTTTCTATGTTTTTAGGCTCGCTTGCCAGGGATAAAAAATCTGTACTTACCATTTTAAATTTCCCCTTTTTGTTGAAGAGTGCCGATGCCGCAAATACTACAACGGTGGTAACAGCCAGTGTAAAATAAGTGTTAAAAACAGCATTTTGAATCTGCTTTTGATCTTTCAGCAACAGAGAATTATATGAAGGCCAAAAAATCCACATAAATAGAGCTCCTAGAGGTAAAATATAAAATATATTACTCCAACAGTAACAAATCACAAGAATTGTTCCCAAGTTCCCAAGTAGAATGTTCACCTAGGTATTTATCAGTATGAGAATTAGTGACCTGATATGTAATGAGTAGCTCACATCAATGGCTTAGAGACACCTTGTACTGCAAGTCTGAATTAAAGTGGTAGTAAAGTCCGCTTTGTGACTTTTACTTACAGGTAAGCCTATAATAAGGCTTACCTGTAGGTAACATGAATATCTCCTAAATGTGCACCGTTTAGGAGATATTCACACTGAATGCAATTGTTCCCAAGTTCTCAAGTAGAATGTTCACCTAGGTATTTATCAGTATGAGAATTAGTGATCTGATATGTAATGAGTAGCTCACATCAATGGCTTAGAGACACCTTGTACTGCAAGTCTGAATTAAAGTGGTAGTAAAGTCCGCTTTGTGACTTTTACTTACAGGTAAGCCTATAATAAGGCTTACCTGTAGGCAACATGAATATCTCCTAAATGTGCACCGTTTAGGAGATATTCACACTGGATGCAGCCAGTGACACCACTGGCGCATGCGCTCCGAAGATCCAGCATACAGCGCTAGAGCCGAGGGCTCCTGCGCGCATCATCGTGGCTCCGGCCACTCATACAGCCGGAGCCCGCATACTCAAAAGGAAGATCGGGGGAAGATGGAAGCCCTGTCAGCAGTAACAGCGTGCTGTTGGAGGGCTTCTTTCTAAGGTAAGTATTTCATAATGTGCTAGTATGTGATGCATACTAGCACATTAAGCAATTGTCTTACAGGGGAAAGTTGTTGTTCTTTTTTACTGCTGGAGTTTACAACCACTTTAAGGCTGTGTTCACACCGCAGCACGGAGCGGCTCACAGCAGGGGTCTGGTGTGCCCCTGTTCGCCGTTTCAGGTCTGATTTCAGCCTGAATTTTTAGCTGAGAAAGTGTTGAGGTGTGAGTAATGCAGAATGCAAGGGTCAGGTGAATTTAACATATATAGTTTAAGAGTCAGAAGTATCTACAGCAGAATGCACAGCTCCCTCTGATTCATTTCACTACCACCCCTCTTGTATATAACACAGCAGTACCACCTATGCACTACATACACACTGCATACACATGCATAGAACATGTTCTGCCCCACTTTTATGTATTTTTTCTGTCTTGTATTGAACTGCATCAGGTTATTATTGTTTTTTAGGATGCCAACATCAAATGGCAGTTTTGGACTACTACAATTCATTTACTAGGATTTTGGCTTCTCCCTCTGTCTGTCCCTCCTGTTTAGTTCTAGTTAGTTCAGCCCTTGCTAGACACTCCTCATTTCTTCCGTGTTTCAGTGTTAATTATTTGCAAAGACGGGAATTAGGAAAGTCATTGTCTTCTTACACTTTAAAAGACTGAGAAAGCATCATCTGTACTGCAATTAACTGAAGTAAAATTGTTTTGGCATTAACTTATGTCTTATTGAAGAGTTAAAGGAGATGTAAAGGCAGAAGGTTTTTTATCTTAAATATCTTAAAGATAAAAAGCATTCTGTGTGTAGCAGCCTCCCCAGCACCCCCTAATACTTACCTGAGCCCCATCTCTGTCCATCAATGTTCACAAGTCCCTCAGCCATCCAGGACTCTCTCCTGATTGGCTGAGAAACAGCAGCGGCGCCATTGACTCCCACGGTTGTCAGTCAGCTAATCAGGAGAGAGAGGGGGCGGGGCGGAATGTCAGCTCCCTGTCTGAATGGACACAGGGAGCTGCAGCTTGGCAAGGGTGCCCCCACGGCAAGCTTCTTGCTGTGGGGGCAAGAGGGAGGGGCCAGGAGCTCCGAAGAGGGACCCAAAAGAGGAGGATACAGGCTGCCCTGTGCAAAACCATCTGCACAGAGGAGGTAAGTATAACATGTTTGTTATTTTTTAAAACAAGACTTTACAATCACTTTAAGCTGCCTTTGGATGGTGTCAAGTCAACAGGTGTCCAGACAGACTTGGCCTAATGAGGTATGTCAATGCATAAAGCTGCATTTGGAACAACAGAACACAACATACATACACATACTGTACATGCAACAAACATACACACTGAATACACATATATACTTACCGAGCATGGAAAACAGTTCTGAGGTAGTTTCAGATTTTTCATATTGCTTGCTAGCCTCATTGCCAAGTAATGGTGGAACCAGTGACCATGACACTGCCAATCCAAAGTATGCTCCAAAAATATGAGCATACATCATGCTGATATGATTGTTCATCTGTAATTCAACAGAATATGGCTTTAGATACGTTAGTATTCACAAACACAAGTTGTACAATCACAGTGGGATGTTATTATTTGTTTAGAAAAGATCAGGCTCTTCTCTGATTATTATTCTACCTATGCACATCAACCAGGGCCGTCTTTAAGGCAGGGCAAAAGGGGCAGCTGCCCTGGGCCCTGTCATTGTTGTGGGGACCAAAGCAGTTGCCTCATACTTGCCAACTATCCCAGTTTAAATTCCCTTGTCCCTTGAAGTTTTAGTCCTGTGCTGAGTCCCAATATCTCAGTGTGAAGTGCTGCTATTAATGCTGCCCAGCTCTGCCCTATTGTTGTGTACAGATGACTTACCTGCAGACCCTATGTTTACATGAAAATAACCGGCATATAACCGGCATTTATATGTAAAGACCGGCAGCATTCATAAGTAAATAGCTGCGGACGGCGGCATTGATATGTAAATAAAGGTGGCATTCATATGTATATCATGCCCTCCTGCAGTGAGGAGATGATGTGCTGTAACCTCTAGTGAGCAGTATTACTGTACAGTATTCTCTAGCAACCAATTAACAAGCAGAAATCATTTGCTGTAACCTCTAGCAACTAATCAGTGGGCCGTAATGTGTGCTGTAACCTCTAGCAATCAGTCAGTAAGCAGTAATGATATGCTGTAACCACTGGCATTCAATCGCAATTGCTGCCTACTAATTTTAAGTCTAGATGCTATTTATTGTATGTCTCAGAGCAGGTGGAAAGTGAAATTGCATGGGGGGACCAAGAAAATTTTTGCCCAGGGTCCAATCAATATTAAAGACGGCCCTGACATCAATTAAACAATGAGGAAAAAAGCAAAATGTAGCCCCCCCCCCCAACATTTCCTTAACAGTCAGGGAAGCATTTTTTGTTAATCTAGTTTAGTAGTTTTCTTTTTATGTATCATCCTATCTAAATCTAGTAGATGCATACGGTTCTATTTATAAAGGATTAACTGTGTGATTCACATAGTGAATGATTGTTAGGCATTTGTCTATCTGTATTTTACAGCATTCGCTTATCATTTTAATAGAAGATTCACCGTATTCATCTATTTATTTTCTCGAACAGTATAATACTTCTAGATTCCAAACAAGACTTGTCTGTCACAAGGGGATATCACTTGCCACTGCAGCCATGCGTTAAAATACTGAATGTTTTTATGAGATAAATACTACACATTTTACAGTTTTTTGATTAATTGCAAACTTTTTTGAAAAACACCATGTGGAACTTTAACCACTTGCTGACCACCCTATAGCACTTTTACTGCAGGGTAGCAGCTGTGTGCAGGATCACGTATATATATACGTGATTCTGCACTTCCGCCTGTAGGGGGCGCATGCGTGCCGCTGGCTGGCTGCTTCTGCTGTGAAAATTCATAGCAGAAGCTGATCTACAGGTCCTGGGGGATCGATGTCCTCCAACATCTGTCCTCTGGTAAAACGCAGAGATCCGAGGTATGCCTATGTAAACAAGGCTTTCCTCAGTTCGTTCTGACAGGGGGGAAGGGACGATCCTGTGTCGCTGCAAGGCAGAGACTAGAATTGATCTTTTCCCTTAGTGAAAGCAGCACACTGTGTACATAAAAACACTGACTAGGCACACAGTTAACCCTTTGATCGCCCTAGATGTTTAATCCCTTCCCAGCCAATGTCATTAGTACAGTGACAGTGCATATTTTAGCACTGATCACTGTATTAGTGTCACTGGTTCCCACAAAGTGTCAAAAGTGTCAGTTATTGTCTGACTGTCCGCTGCAGTTGCCAATCACCACCATTACTAGTATAAATAAATAGATAAATAAATAAATACATAAAACTTCCATAAATATATCCCATAGTTTGTAGACGCTATAACGCTCATGTAAACCAATCAGTATACACTTATTGGGATTTTTTTATCAAAAATATGTAGCAGAATACATTGTAGCCTAAATTTATAAAGAAATTGGATTTTTTACATTTTTTTATTGGGTATGTTTTATAGCAGAAAGTAAAAAAATATATACATTTTTTATTTAAATTGTCAGTCAAAACCGAAGTGGTGATCAAATACTATGAAAGAAAGCTGTATTTGTGGGGAAAATGTTCATAATTTTTTATTTGGGTACAGTGTTGCATGACTGCGCATGATTGTCAGTTAAAGTAACGCAGTGCTGTATCGCAAAAAATGGCCTGGTCATGAAGGGAGATAAATTTTCCCAGAGGTCAAGTGGTTAAAGCTCTAAAATTCAAAAGTGGTGAATATCGTTTAGTGAATTGAGCCCTACATATCTTAAGGTGACATGATCAAATGTGTATATTACAGAGGCATTAGGCTTGCATGCAGTGGACATCAGACAATTTGTACAAAAAGCATGAATTGTTGTGCATAATTGAGAAACATGGGGCAGTGTGTGGTGAGAAGCACTGCATAGTGTAGAAGCTTGAGATATTGTTTGGAATAGATGGGTGAGCTGTGATTGCTGATATTTGTGTGGATACCAGGGAATGAGGCATTTGTGCTGGATTGCAGAACTTACTATTGTGTATACTATCTGGGGGCGAGCTGTGTGTGTTGGAGTGCTTATTGAACTGTTTGCTTGGATACCAAGGAGGAAGTTTTGTGTGCTGGGGTGCAGATTTTACTGGTGGCACAGATTCTGGTGAAGTGTATGTGCTGGGGTGCAGATCTCACTGGTGATATGGATTGTGGTGAAGTAAGGAGTGAGATGTGTGCTGGGGTGCAGATTTTACTGGACTGGAGATAACTGGAGTGCAAATCTCACTGGTGGAATGACATGGATACTGGGGAGTAAGCTGTGTGTAGTTTAGTACACATCTCACTTGTGACATGGATACTAGCGAGTGTGTTGTGTGTCCTGAAATTTATATCCCACTGCTGCCCATAGGCGTGCGCAGGGGGTGTGCCGGATGTGCCTGGGCACACCCCAATCACCCTGTGCAAATTAGCATTATCATTCTGTGTGCCGGCGGGAAGATGTGAAATATCTCCCTCTGACGAGTTCTGCCATTAATGAAGTGATACTGTACTTTTACTGTACCGACTCTGCCATAAGAGTGTGTGTGTGTATGTACGTATGTATGTATATAAAACGTATATATATATATATATATATATTTATATATATATCACACGCATGTATGTTTGAGCTTTGGGGTGCACACCCTAATGCAATAGGCTGTGCACACCTATGCTGCTGCCAGAGATGTGCCTTGTGTTTGGTAAAGTTTACATTTCGCTGCAGGAATGGATACTGGGGAATGAGGTGTGTGTACTGGACTACAGATGTCTGTTACCCATAGATATTGTGCAGATCTCATTGCTATGTGTACCAGGGGTAGATCTTACTGCTTGTATGAATACTGGAAAGTTAACTCTGAACTATGATGCAGATCTCACTGGCCCTCCTGTATGGGCACCCAGAGGTCAGAAAGGGGACCCTCCAAAACTTTTGGGCGTATGCACAGTAATTCCAGGGCCCATGGCTCCCAGTGAATAAATAAAGGTTCTCCAGGCTTGATCAGGTCAGCAGCAGGGACCGGGGACAGAGAGGAGACTATGTACTTGTTTTTGCAAGAAAGTGGAGTAATCCCCCATGCCTTGGATTTCAAAAATAAGGCTCCATTCACACCTGATTCCACATCACTGCAAAACGCGGAACGCGTTTGCGATGCCCTTACTTCTAATGGCACCCCAATTGCAACGTGATTGTCGTGCAGCAAATTGCGCTGCAATTGCGGCAAATAGCAACGCGCGAAGCTGTTGCCCAAAAGAAGATTATGTTCCTTGTCGCGTGTTGCGATTGCATTGAGATTTACCGCACGAAAATTACGGCAAAGTAGAGGCATGATTGGGGTGCCATTAAGAAGTAATGACATCGCAAATGTGTCCCGAGTTTTGCAGCGATTTGAAATCCCGGGCGGAATCGCGGTGATTCCGCCTGCGATAAGGTGTGAATGGAGCCTTAAAGTTCCAGCATCTTCTACTATATCAATCTGCTAGGACAGGCTTGAACTTTAATTTGTTTGTCGAGAGCTGCGGGATGGAGGATTACTCTGTCTAATCCTGAAAATGAAAAAATAATCCCCTCTCTATCCCCAGCCCCTGCTGGCACACTGGGTACTGACACTCTGGGGTTTTTGTTCGACCACCCAACATATTTGCACTGCCACTGCCTGATCAGCCCCAGTTGCCAGATATGGAAGGTACACCACTGGGCCTGTGGAACTTTTATTTAATTGCCAGGAGCTGGTGGGATTACAGTGCGTGTGCAATTAGGTATTTAAAGTCTCTTCTCTGCATGGGGTGGATTGGCTAGCAGGTCTGCCATGTGCAGCAGATTAGAAACACAGAGGCGTTTGGTAAGGGGGTGATATTAGGCAGGCTATATGGGGCCCTATGATTTCTAACGGTGGTCCAGCTGTGGAGTAAACTGTATTAAAACTTTGTAGAGCTCACAGATATTATGGTCGTGCACACTGGGAGCTTTGTGTGCAGTAAGAGAGTGGCTTCACCTGAAAGAATCAGATAGATCAAAGTTTCTTTATTCCAGAAAGGGGTAAAACGTCATCAATCCATAAACACTACAGATGCATCTCCAAAAATGTTAATATAATCAAAAAGTTATTTTATTTTAGTAATTCAATTCAAAAAGTGAAACTCATATATTATATAGATTCATTACACACAGAGTGATATATTTTAAGCATTTCTTTCTTTCTAACTTTGATGACCAATAAAAAAGGATTTTTAATACAGAAATGTTGGCTTACTGAAAAGCATGTCCATGTACAGTATAGCATGCACTCAATACTTGGTCTGGGCTCCTTTTGCATGAATGACTGCATCAATGCAGCATGGCATGGAGGCGATTGGCCTGTGGCACCACTGAGGTGTTATGAAAGCCCAGGTTGCACTGAGAGTGGCCTTCAGCGTGTCTGCATTGTTGTGTCTGGTGTCTCTCATGTTCCTCTTGACAATACCCCACAGATTCTTTATGGGGTTTAGGCGAGTTTGCTGGCCAATCAAGCACAGTGACATCATGATCATTAAACCAGGTATTGGTACTTTTGGCAATGTGGGCAGGTGCCAAGTCCTGCTGAATAATGAAATCAGCATCTCCATAAAGCTGGTCGACAGAGGGGAGCATGAAGTGCTCTAGTATTTTCTGGTAGAGGGCTGCGCTGACTTTGGACTTGATAAAACACAGTGGACCAACACCAGCAGATGACATGGCTCCCCAAATCATCACTGACTGTTGAAACTTCACCATGGACCTCGTGCATTCTGTGCCTCTCCATTCTTCCTCCAGACTCTGAGACCCTGATTTCCAAATAAAATGCAAAAAGACTTTAGACCACTGAGCAACAATCCAGTCCTTTTTCTCCTTAGCCCAGGTAAAACGCTTCTGACCTTGTCTCTGGTTCAGGAGTGGCTTGACACAAGGAATGCGACAGTTGTAGCCCATGTCTGGGATATGTCTGTGTGTGGTGGCTCTTGAAGCACTGACACCAGCCGTAGTCCACTCCTTGTGAATCTTCCCCAAATTCTTGAATGGCCTTTGCTTCACAATCCTCTCAAGGCTGTCCCTGTTGCTTGTGCACCTTTTTCTACTACACTTTTTCCTTGCACTCAACTTTGCATTAATATGCTTGGATACAGCACTCTGTGAACAGCCAACTTCTTTAGCAATGACCTTTTGTGACTTACCCTCCTTGTGGCTGTCATCTGGACAACTGTCATTCAGCAGTGTTTCCCATGATTGTGTAACCTACAGAACCAAACTGCGAGACCATTTAAAGGCTCAGGAAACCTATACAGGTGTTTTGAGTAAATTAGCTGATTAGTGACACCATGACTCTACAATATTGAACTTTTTCTCAATATTCTAATTTTCTGAGATACTGAATTCTGAGTTTTCATTAGCTATGAGCCA
This sequence comes from Aquarana catesbeiana, assembly GCF_042186555.1. Taxonomy (NCBI): domain Eukaryota; kingdom Metazoa; phylum Chordata; class Amphibia; order Anura; family Ranidae; genus Aquarana; species Aquarana catesbeiana. Next base: position 420,421,544 of record NC_133325.1, on the reverse strand, counting down.
CAATCATCAAGATTAAAAGAAAGAAATGCTTCAAATATATCACTCTGTGTAATGGATCTATAAAATATATGGGTTTCACTTTTTGAATTGAATTGCTGACATAAATTAACTTTTTGATACATTTCAAATTTTTTGAGATGCACCTGTATTTACTTTTAGGCTCCATGCACACTGGGCTTAAAAAATGCTAGTTCCCTTGGCAGAAAAAAAACGCTCATATAGAATGGTTTTTGTATAAAGTTTAGCCGAGTTTAGAAGAGTTTTGCGTTTATTTTTCTGCCAGTGTGCATGGAGCCTTAAAGCGGGGTTCCACTTACCCCCTTTGCATAGATGTTCAAATGCCGCACGAAAACATTTTTTATCGCTATAATTACCTTTATATTGTACTTTATTGTGGCACTTCCTGTCTCTCCTCCCATGGGAGTAGGCGTGTTTATTGCCTTTCCCCAGCGCCGCACTGTCTCCTGGGAGCTTAGTGTCAGGCTTCCCAAGATTCAGTGCGGAAACAATGATCATGCTTGTGAACAAGCTGTGATTGAACAACATTCACCGCATCCCAGAAATCAATGCTTGTGGGCTTCACATGCCCACAAGCAAGATGGAAACAGCCAGCATCACATTTTTTTATTCTTCAGTACGAAAACAGACGGAGGCGGAAATATTACACCCAAACTGTGAGTATTATTTTGGGATTAGCAAAGTGTCTCAATGACCTAAAAAAAAAAAAAAATTGGTCGCCAGACTCCCGCTTTAAACACAGAGATCACCAAAAAAATCAAGTATTGTAAATGCTTACTTCCATTAAACAAATTTTATAGACTGTGCATGGTTCTTTTGAACTTGCTGGGGAATTGACTTTCCAGAAAGTGTCAATTCCCTAGCAAAGCCCCTTCCTCCCTTGCACCTCATAACCTTCTTCTCTTTTGGAAGAATCTAATTACTGTCTGCTTTTGTCCGGCTCCTCCAACCTCCCTTGACCTACCTCTGCAAACTTCCAATGTAGCTGCGGGGGGAGTTATTCGAAGGACAGCCCTGAGTCTGCTGAGCATTCTGACATCACATCCAAGATGAAGGTGCCCTGCAGTAGTTTTTGGATCTTGCATGTCTACACAACGGATGCTTTTACAGTTAAATAATATGACTAAAATATGTTAAATGCACAAACATTTTTATAGGATGATTTTTGTTGAAATTAATGGTCTGGTTAAAGGGTCTCTTTAAAAGGAACCTAAGAGAAATATGGGTAATGTCATGCTGACCTCCTTCTGAAAATGCTAGTTGTCAGGGTGTTATGCTGACATACTAGTTTCAATACTTTCCGAGCCACTGACTTAGAATAAGTATGCAAATCTTAAAAACAATGAAAGCAGTGCCATGTGCTGAGCTCAACACATCATTGCTGATCTTGGGCCCACCACACCACACACCAGCCGTTGAGTTGCAATGCAGTGGCTAGTGTGAACCAGCTCACAGTGCTGGCATGTAAACATTCTCCTGGCTGCTATAGCAGCTGGGAGTTTATTTACATTTTCTCTCCCCATTGGCGCATTTTCCAGTGGAAGTGAATCCAGCTGCTGCAAAGCTGAGCTCCTGAACTTGGACCCGGAACAGGGAAGCTGACTGACAGGGAAGAAGCTGACTGAGCACAGTCTATTCTTGATCAGCTTCAGCAAAGGGCAAGAGTGACATTAAACCACTAATATCAGGATTAGCTCTATATTCCTGAGCTGTAAAGGGTTTTAAAGCATCGCCTATAGACAATGTTGGATACTGTCGTTTTTGCTGTTTCATAGGCACACACAATTTTTAGGTTTGACGTATTTGGTATCAATTTACTTAATACAACCACATTATATGTTATCAAAATTAGGGGTTGTACTGTGCAATAAAATTGATCTGCTTGCTTGTTTTACTAGAAAATTATAAGATTTAATAAACTATTGTGCAAACGTCATGCAACCTTGCAATTAGCCTCATTTTTTTATATTCCACATGCTTTCAGAAAATATGTTAAGTTCTGGGGGGTTTTAGCATTATTCAGGACAAAATTTACATTTAAACGTGCAAAAAAAAAGACTGGCAGAGAAATGGTTATTAGAATTTATCTTTACAGCAAACATAATCAGATCAAGAGAATGCCAGTGATTACCACATGCTTGGTATGGCTGTATTTTTCAAGACTCGTGATTATTTCATCTAAATTACTTTAATGATTTGCAGCAATTTTCAGCTGATACAATAATTACTTATAATGAATTATGTATGTGTGTATGTACGCGTAATTAACTATTACAAATGCATTCTGATAAATGAGAAAAAGCTGAAAAAATACAAGAAAATCACAGTATGTGGATAGACCATAAGTTGAAATTTAACATGTAAACTAGCAAAGAGGCAGAATGGATGTTGGGACTTTAGATGTACCCCCGTGTGCACAATAACATAGAAACAGATACTAATAACATACAATATGTCTAAAAGAATTTTGTCTTTATTTTACACAATATAAAAAGCATATGTTGCTATCAGTATAATACATTACAAACAAATCTGTGCATAAGGTCTGTTAGAAGGGTCAACACATTTCGCGGATCATCCACTTCGTCAGGACCAGTAGAGTTAGGCACATTGAGATTGATAAATCAGACAATTTAAAAACAGATCTAGATCATACAAACAAAGAAGATCATACATCATATCAAAAAATACCAACATAGAGTGTTGGTACAGGTTACATTATAGCATTTTATCCACAAATAGCTATTCTTTCCATTCCTCATGAAAAAATCTTTAAGTCTTTAATATTACATATCAGTTCATCCCTTTCGGAAGAAACAAGCATACTTACCCACAATGGATGTAGTATAATATACTAGGTGTCCATGGAAGGAAAAGGGTCAGTGAGATCACTGACCCTTTTCCTTCCATGGACACCTAGTATATTATACTACATCCATTTTGGGTAAGTGTGCTTGTTTCTTTCCAAAGGGATGAATTGATATGTAATAATAAAGACAAAAACAATTTTTTCATGAGGAATGGAAAGAATAGCTATTTGTGGATAAAATGCTATAATGTCACCTGTACCAACACTCTAATAATATGTTTGTATTTTTTGATATGATGTATGATTTTCCTTGTTTTTGTTATAGATCTGTTTTTAAATTGTCTGATTTATCAATCTCAGTATGCCTAACTCTACTGGTCCTGACGAAGCGGATGATCTGTGAAACGCATTAACCCTTCTAGCAGACCTTAAGCACAGATTTGTTTGTAATGTATTATTTTGATAGCAACATATGCTTTTTATATTGTGTAAAATAAAGACAAAATTTAGACATATTGTATGTTATTGATATCTGTTTCTATGTTATTGTGCACACGGGGGTATATCTAAAGTCCCAACATCCATTCTCCCTCTTTGCTACTATATACGGGATGATACCCCTGTGTTCGCATGTTTTCCATATAGTTACACTCCTTCCCACAAACACAAATTCCTCGCATTAACATGTAAACTCTAAATACAATTCACAACACAACAACGGCCACATCTGCTTAAAGCAGAACTTCCATCAGATATAAAAAAACACAAATTCAAGTTGTTGTAAACCCACTTTGTAATTTTCAGGCAATTCCCAGTGTTCGATAATGTTATGTGCCCAGTGTGTGTGCTTTATTAAAAAAATGCCTTTCTATACCTTATTTCAGAGTGCTGCTTAGCGCTCACGTGAACACCTGCCGCTCTCCTCCCGACTGATGTCAGTGGGGGATTCTCAAACCTTCCTGCTGTAGCTGTCAGATCGGGAGAGGGAACGGTGGGCGGTCACGTGAGCACCGAGCGGCACTCTGAAATAAGGTATAGAAGGGTATTTTTTAAATAAAGTACATACACTGGGCACATAGCATTATCGAACACTGGGGATTGCCTGAAAATTACAAAGTTATTTTAGCAGCAGGAGGGGAGGGGCCATGAACTGACACAAGCTCACAGGCAGGGAGAGGGGGGAGAGAGGACAGAAGAGAGAAAGCTGATGACAGAGGCACGTAAACTGACCATGGTGTCAGGGCTCAGCAGCCATGATAAACATGGTCAGTTTACAGGGGGGAGCAGCACCAGGCAGGATCAACCGGGTATTTTAGATGATACAAAGGGCCAAATTACACAGCACAAGCACTGTGCTGTTATTCACACTTTAACCACTTCAATACCAGGCACTTAGACACCTTCCTGCCCAGGCCAATTTTCAGCTTTCAGCGCTGTCGCAATTTGAATGACAATTGCGCGGTCATGCAACACTGTACCCAAACAAATTTTTTATCATTTTGTTCCCACAAATAGAGCTTTCTTTTGGTGGTATTTGATCACCTCTGTGGTTTTAATTTTTTGCGCAACAAATAAAAAAAAGACCAAAAACTTTGAAAAAAAACAAGTTTTTCTTTGTCTCTGTTAAAATTTTTTGTAAATAAGTAAATTTTCTTCTTCAATGATGGGCACTGATATGGCTGCACTGACGGGCACTGATACGGCTGCACTGATGGGCACCAATGAGGTGGCACTGATGGGCACTGATGATGGGCACTGATAGGCGGCACTGATGGGCACTGATAGGTGGCACTGGTATGCGGTACTGATGGGCACTCATAGGTGACACTGATGGGCACTCATAGGCAGCACTGATGGGCACTCGTAGGTGGCATTGATGGGTACTTATGGGTGGCACTGATGGCTACTTATGGGTGGCACTGATAGGTGGCATGGATGGGCACTGATTGGCACTGATAGGTGGGCACTGATGGGCATGGATGGGCACTGAGGTGGCACCGATAGATACTGATGGGTGGCATTGCTGGGCATCACTGAAATATATAATGGTGCCAGTCAGTGCCCATTTGTGGGCACTGATTGGCACAGATTGGGCACAGACTGGGCACATTGGGCCATGGGGTACATACCTGGCCATCCACATGTTGCCCCCTTCCCTGGTGGTCCTGGCGGCTTCCCTGGTGGTCTAGTGTGGGCATCCGAAGGGGGGCTGCACTGATAAACAATCAACGCAAACCCCCCCTGTCAGGAGAGCCGCCGATCGGCTCTCCTCTACTCGCATCTGTCAGACGTGAGTGAGGAAAAGCCGACCAACGGCTCTTCCTGTTTACATCATGATCAGCAGGTAAAGAGCCTCCGCCGGAGGCTCTTTACCAAGATCGGTGGAGCGGTGTGACAGACTGACACACCGCTCCACCGATCGCCGAGATGCACGCCACCATGGGCACGCGGCGGCATGTTATCCTGCTGGACGTCATTTGATGCCCAGTCAGGATAATTGAACCACCGCCCGGCCGTCAATCTGCTATAGGCCGGGCGGGAAGTGGTTAAAGGAACAGGATCCATTTAATTTTTTTAGGGTAACACATGCCTTAATGCATTCCTGTATTTATTTATACATAATGCTTTTTTTTCCAGCTAGTGTAAGCACCTGAGTTTGACTAAAGCCAGCCATACATTGATCAAAATTTGTCTGGTTCATGTATGGGCAGGCTGGTGTTACACAAGCCTATCAGGCTGTATGTGACGGTGAGCAGTGGGGAAACAGCAATTGAAATTAAAGCTGTTATCGCTGTGTTCCCCGCGCTCTGATCATCTGGGCGGCAATCCTGTTCCTCTCCTCTCTTCCGCTGCACAGGCAGGCTGCATGGCGGGCACAGGCTGCATGGTGGGCACAGGCTGCATGGATGACACAGGCTGCATGGTGGGCACAGGCTGCATTGATGAACACAGACTGCATGGTGGACACAGGGTGCATTGGTGGACACAGGCTGCATTGGTGGACACAGGCTGCATTGGTGGACACAGGCTGCATGGTGGGCACAGGCTGCATGGTGGACACAGGCTGCATTGATTGAGACAACCTGCATGGTGGACACAGGCTACATTGGTGGGCACAGGCTGCATTGATGGACACAGGCTGCATGGTGGACATTGCATGGTGGACACAGGCTGCATTTGTGGGCACAGGCTGCATAGAGGGCACAGGCTGCATGCTGGACACAGGCTGCATTGGTGGGCACAGACTGCATTGGTGGGTACAGGCTGAATTGGTGGGCACAGGCTGCATTGGTGGGCACAGGCTGCATTGGTGGGCGTAGGCTGCATTGGTGGGCACGGGCAGGCTGCATTGATGGACACAGGCAGGCTGCATTGATGGACACGGGCAAGCTGCATTGATGGACATGGGCAGCCTGCATTGTTGGACATAGGCGAGGCTACATTTTTGGGCACAGGTGAAGCAGCATTGTGTTTAGGGGTGGAATTAGGGGCGGGGCATGGGCGGGGTTGGGTGGGGCAACTGGTGGCGAGTAACCCTTGAGGCCTGGCTAGTAGCTCAGGACTTAAAATTTTGAGCCCTGCTTACAGTACAACATAGCAGTATGAAATCCAAAAGATATGTAGGTTTGATGGACTGTCTGCAATAGTTCAAAACCAAATGAAAACCAGAGATGGATCCCATTCAATAAAGGCAATATGAAGCATACAGTATAATAGCAAAAGTGGTGCATATGCAAAGTACACAGGAGCACCACCCAGGTTTTAGAGTTTAATAGTAAAAAGAGGGGAAAGGAAGAATATTAAAGAGTGGGTATAGAAAAAGAGAGTGGGATGGCTAAAAAACGGGGGAGGAGGGAAACTGAGATGTCCGGAGGGGGAGAATCACCAGCACCTTCAACCGGTGGGGCCACCTGTTGTTTTTTTTTGTTTGATAACTGCCAGCAGTGACCATTGTATTCTGACAGTGGGAAACCTCCTGCTGCCAGAATACAATGGTGCAGCAGGAGGGATTCCCTCATCAGCACTGAAAGTCATTTTCTTTCTCATAATTGAAGGAAAAACAGATTGCATAATCTATGACTTGCTTAAAGGATGAGTTCACTTTTTTTTCTGAATTCTAGCTCCTCCATGCATCAATATAGCATTAATGTACTTTTTTGCAAAAATATCAAAGCTTTACATTAAATCTACAGACACTTACTTCACTTGTCCTGATCAATGTTTCCAAACGTAACCATTATTTCTGCCTTACTTCCTGGATAGACTGTAGGTCATGATACAGGAAGGAGTTGACCAGCTGACCTCATTAGCACACACCCTGCATCATCTACCCGCCTACCTACCCACCCATCCCAGCTGAATGTTTTTTAAATGAAATGCAATCAATCAGTGATCACCTTTCTCACTAAATACACAATATACAATCAGATTGCATAGCGTATGGCCATCTTTATACAAGTACATAGGTGGGAGTGGACAGAAACACTCAGCTGTCAAACATTGTTCACATCTCTGCATAGCGGGAACTTGCATTCCCACTGTGATGAGAGTCACTTTGGGCGGGGGCTGGTGGAACCCAGAATCCCTTAGAGAAGTTGGGAAACCTTTGCTTCAGCTCCCCATGCACCTCCTATGTTTAACTCACCCTGTGTCTATTAGGGGCACAGGGTGACCAAGAACCCCAGTCTGATCTGTACTAATAGGACTCACTATACAACCACATTGGAATGTTGTATATATATATATATATATATATATATATATATATATATATATATTGTCTCATACCATTGTGGACTCTTTGCTGGGTCGTTTGGGGTGTGGCTGTATTCCATTGTTCTATTGTGTCTGTCTGCCTTGGGAGAAAAGTATAATGGGATGTATATGTGTATTTGCTGTGTGGGGGGGAATTCCTCCAACAGCTCTCCCTGCTCTTTGGACAGTCTACCCCACCCTGAATGCAAAGGGAGGGGGAATTGTCCCGAGTGTTACCTCTGTGTGCCTGTGTTTCAATAAATAGTTCATGTTCCAGCTTTGTAACTGAGCTAGCCTCCTCTGGTTCTTGGTTACAATATTTGGCTGTAAAATCTAATATCTGAAGGTCCAGATCGGAGGAAGCAGTGTACTGACGGAAGCAGTCAAGTGGAGTGCGACGGGGATCCGTTACACCCACATTTGCTTTTTTGTTTGTTTTTTTTTAGCGGGGGGGCGTTTTGGAACATTTTCACTCATCACAGATAGGGCAGCCCATCCATCTGAATGGGCTGCCCTACACGCAACAATTGCCCCAAAGAAGCTTCAAGACTTTTTTTTAGAGTGGAGCTTGATGCATTTTTAAATGTAATTATTGGTGCAGGGCATTTCTGAAATGCAAAGACACGCACAGATATGAACGGAGCCTCATTGTTCTTGTGTTAACGCACCAATTTCACTTTCAGGCCCCATTCACATCTAGTATAGTGGGAGCGCACATTTTGGGGCTTGTTTTTCCTTTGACAAGCATAGGGCAGCCTGTTGATTTCAATTGGCTGCACTACATGTGGCTTATGGGACATTTTGGCGTTTTGTGGATTGCTTGTTTTTTTACTGTGTGTTTTGCAGCATTTGCCACTCGTTTTTTCACATGGCAAAATATGTGTTTGCTTCTGTGTTTAGGGTGCCGTTAACAATTAATAGCACTGAAAGCACAAGTAGTAATTTTAGGTGTATAAAGATGGCCATATACTATACAATCTTCCATGAGGACAGTGAAGTAAGTGCAATCACTAACTGATTGCATTTTATTTAAAAAACGTGCAGTCCTGACCATAACCGGATAGAACACCTTTGGTATAAATTAGAGCGGCGACTGCGAGCCAGGCCTTCTTGTCCACATCAGTGCCTGACCTCACAAATGTGATTCTGGAAGAATGGTCAAACATTCCCATAGACAAACTTCTAAACCTTGTGGACAGCCTTCCCAGAAGAGTTGAAGCTGTTCTAGCTGCAAAGGGTTGGCCAACTCCATATTAAATACTACAGACTAAGACTGGGATGCCATTAAAGTTAATGTGCGTGTAAAGGCAGGTGTCCCAATACTTTTGATAATATAGTGTATATAATCTTTGTATTTTGGTGTTACCTGTAGTTCAGCTTTAATTTTTTTCTGCAACTAAATAGTAAATGTACTGTATGCATTTGACAAAATGTTGTTCAAGTCAGTGGGAAAAGATCTGTGTTTGTATTTGGTCATCTTTTGTTACTTACCATAAGATAATTTGTCATAATGTATCTGTTTGCAGCAAATATGGGTAATTCAATGACAGTCATGATAGTCAGCTGCATGGGATTCACTTTTCCTAGGATAGCCCCAGATGAGATAAGGACTGGAAAAATGCTCATTAGTCCTGTTGATAGGCTGCAAAAAGACATCATTGTCAGTAAAAACAAATTGCATACAGGGCAAAAATAATAATAATAATAATACATTTTGGGAACAAAGACCTTTCTGTAAGTTCTATTTACAGATCTCTAGAAGTATTTTAAGCTCATGTCACTTAAAAAAGAAGAAAGCTGCTAGCAGGTGTACCCAGGGGCGTGTGCACATACCTGCAGTAGCTTTTATTGTTTTTTGTTATTCACAAATGCTAAGTTGCTCTATAGGGAAAAGCTCTGACACTTGAATGTAGTTTGCTGCTAATCCCCACCCCAACATTTTCCTGTTGGCCCATTATTATGATGGATTGCTTTTGGTAACCAAGAAAAAAATGTGTAAGATAAAGCATGGAACATTTATTTACAGAGGAAATACAGTGGTACCTTGGATTACGAGGATAATTTGTTCCAGAAGAATGCTTGTAATCCAAAGCACCCGTATATCAAACCGAGTTTCCCCTCAGGAAATAATGGAAACTCAGATAATCTGTTACAGTGGCACTGCTAGTGTATGCAGTACCGCATGTAACCAGAGGTGGGGGGGAGGCGCCAGAGACATTTGGAAACACTCGGAGATCTCGGAGCCGCTCGGATGCACTCGGAGAGGCTCGGAGACACAGAATGTTTCCGAGTGTTTCCAAGCGACTCCAAACTGCTCAGAACGGCTCTGAGTGTCACCGGCGCTCCCGCACCTCTGGCCAAATGCGGTACTACACACCCCAGAGGCTTAAATCCTGCTTGTTTTGTGAGACAACGCTCGCAAACCGAGTCAGGATTTAAAAAATATAATAGCTTGTATTGCGAAACGCTCGTAAGCTGCATTACTTGCAATCCAAGGTATTACTGTACATGCAAATTGTGTATTTTGTATTTAATGTAGATGTAAATCCCAACTAAATGGCATTTACTTTGCTATCATAAATACCAGTAATTGATTTACCTAAATAGACGGTTTCAAGTTCTTTTTCATCCTTGTTTGGATCTCAGTAATGCATGTTTCCTGCAGTCTGTTTTCAGCCATTGCATGCCTACATGCAGATTTAAGTAGGAATGGGCTTCCAGATGGTGACAATGATGGAACCTGCCTGGTAAATGAACATCAGTACAACCACTTATAGGGATTGATTTACTAAAAAGCAAATAGACTGTGCACATTGCAAGTACAGTTGCATTCTGCATTTGGTCTAGAGTGTAGTAAATGCAGTAAAGCTCCACTTTGCAAAGAACACCCAATCACATGCAAGGAAAATTTTTAAAAAATTGCATTTTTGTTTGCACATGATTGGTTAATGGAAGTCAGCAGAGCTTCTTTTCATTTACTAAGCTCTAGAGCAAATTCCCTGGCCGAGTGCAACTGCACAGTCTATTCGCCTTTAGTAAATCAACCCCATAGCCTCCACCATTGAGCACATGTGACAGACTGACAATGCCAGCTAGGTAGTTTTCATCCCATAACAGGAAGAGCCTGAATAAGAGACTCCATGGCAGGATCAACAAGTATTAAAGTAATAAAAGCTACAGATATAAAAAGACTGAATCAATTTTGAAATTACATTAACATGCTAAAGATTCTATGAGATTTGGAGCGAGTTAGTTTACATCTACGATGCAATAAAAGTTAACAAAACCAAGGAAAACTTGAAAAAAAAAATGGTAAAAATAAATATCAGAAAAAAATAGAAGCTAATGGGAAAAGGAGAGTTTGAAGTTAATTAGGGCTGATTAGGTTTAAGAAACAGTATACATAGAAGCAAATTTTATTTAAAAATGTTTGATTTCTTTTACTGATATTATGTGCAGAACAAATAACATGCCTTTGATCTGCATATACAACATCTCTAAATAGTTTTTGACAATAATATTGCTACAATGTCTTAATCAATGAAGCCAGGAAACATTGTTTGTGGACTTCATTTATACTGCTGCTGTCTGTGGTACTGCAACAAAGACTGGGGCATGTCTGTAAAATGGTGAAGACCAGCTCATATAAGGTAAGAACCAAGCTACCTCATGTGTCCAATGTCCACAACCGATTAAAGTGTATCTTTAGCCAAAACCTTTTGAATTTTTAGATACAGTATTTTTTTCAGGGATTTATATGGCACCAACAAATATACATTGCTTTAAACATACTTAACATACATATCAGTTTCTGCCTTACTTCAAGGAGTTTACAATCAGAGGTCCCTATCTCACACGCACACACATACTAGGGTCAATTTATAAGGTGCCAATAGGCCTACAGGCATGTTTTTGAAGTATGGAAGAAATCCAGAGTGTCTAACCCACGCAAGGACATAATGCAGATAATGTCCTGCCTGGGATATGAATCGGGGACCCAAGTTCTGGAAGGCAGAAGTTAACCACTAAGCAAGCCACTGAGCTGCCCAGTAGAAAATGGCTAGAAAATGACATATTTGTTGCTGCCTGTATCTCCACTGTCGAGATTCATCCTATCTTTGTCCTGGTGACCATTGTCTCTAAATTCTAATACAGAAAATGACAGGAAATTTAAAAGAGGGAAGATCTTTCAATGGAGACACCTTTCCAGTGACATTTGTCACTTCCCCTGAGTTTGGAGAGATATTATCACACTTCCTGTTGTCACTTTGGGACATGAGATGAAGGGACATTTTCCCTAATGATACACAGGCAGCAAAAAAAGAAAACAAAAATGACAGAAGTTTTAACCATTTCCTACTTTGATCTATTGCTAGAAAAAAACTTTTGATTACAGATAAACGTTACATACTTAGCAATAGTAATACATTCAGCTAGCACCAATACAGCTTTTAGAGTGAAGGAGTATGTAATAAGCAATACCATACCTGGAAAAACTGATGGCTGGAACTGCACCTGTCCTGTTAAATAGGAAAGCATCCAAAATGATTGCCCACTGCAGTCCAACTGCTGTGATCAGAAAATTAAAAGCAACTCCACTAAATCCAAATTTCCTTAGGAAGGCAAACAGGAAGCCGACTCCAAGAATTATGATGACGTTCACATCTTGAAATGCTAGCAATTAAAAATATACATTTTTCTTTTAATCAAGTGTATGTACTTATACTCTAACAATAAAGCAAAATAAAATGCACAACATCTCTACCACTAGAAATCGTATGGAAAAGTGTAAACAAGATTTATTATTTTTAATCAGTTATAAAATAGCAAAAAATATCCCAGGCACTGAACTTTGAAAATATACAATAGGCAAAACACATTTTTACTACAACAAATCACAGGTCATTTTAACATACTTCAGTATAAGATCGTAGCAACAGGTGAATAGGTGACAGATGTTTATAGCACTGTGGCAGGTCGATCCCATGCCAATGGTCTTAGCCAGGTTTTCTGGGAAGCAAGCACATTGATGATGTAGGTGTGTGCTGGGTTTATGTTAGAGACAGAGATCGAGGTCAGTGGCCCTACCCTCCCGAGTGAGTCAGTGTGTGAAGGGAGCTGTGAGGTGCATGTCGCACCATACTGTCCAGGTCAGGACAGACAAAGGCCCGACCTGGGAGAATGTAGCAGCTGGGAGCTGCAGGAGAAACAGTCAAACTGACAAAGGTACAGCTTGTTGTGTACAAGCACTGGGACTGTGTGTTGGCCTGTCTGGAGGACCAGGATGGGAGGCCTGAGCAGTGAAGTTGCAAAGAGAGCCACGAGGCTGAATTCTATGTTTTGTTGCATTGATGGTGAGAACCCCCTGCGTGGGAAACTATTTGTGTATTTGTGTCAACTTTTTGCTTTGTTTTAAATAAAAGTGGGCAGAAAAAAGCCCTGAAACGTACTTCTAGCGTGGAGTAAACTCGCTGTTTGGCACTACCAATGAGCTACAAATTCCCCAACTTGTCACAGTACATACAGTAAAGGAAAGACTCACTTCCTCCAAGATTATATATGCATACAGACACACAGAGTTATACACATATTACCTTCCCCTTCTTGTTTTTAGCCTGGTAAATATGAGATTTTGCAAATTATTCTTTTTTCATTTCAATTTCTCGCCGGGAGATGGAACTTTAGGTGCTTTTCAGGCTAACTTTAACCGAATGCCGACCAGCGCATGACGATGTATGTCGGCACAATGACACGGCTGCACAAATGGGCGTACCTGTACGTCCCCTTTAAGACGTGGCATTGTGGGCACGCGCACGTACTCCGTGGGCGTGCCCGCTTGTCCCGCGGATTCGGTGTCCGCCGGGGGCCCGTGATCATTGCACGGAGCAGCAGAACGGGGAAATGCCTCTGTAAACAAGGCATTTCCCTGTTCTGCCTAGCAACATGACAGGGATCTACTGCTCCCTGTCATCGGGAGCAGTGATCTCTGTCATGTTGCATAGCTCCCAACTGTCCCTGATTTCGAGGGACTGTCCCTGATTTGGAGCAATGTCCCTCTGTCCCTCTTTCCCCCTCATTTGTCCCTCATTTTGGTCTGATCCATATAGTTGATTATAAAATGCACTTTTTATCTTTCAAAAAGAGTTTCCCAGTGCTAAACCTTTCATCTAATTTCTAAATTCCTGCATTTGTACATTTTAAAAGCCAATATAAAGGAATAGTAGTGGTGCAAAAAACTCCTTGTGGATTTAATTAACCTTTTTTTGGTTAATTCTCCTTTAAGGGGGTGTGGCAGGGGGGCGTGTCCTATGCCTACATACATTTGTTAGTAGGTGTCCCTCATTCCCATCTCAAAATGTTGGGAGGTATGATGTTGTAGTGAGCCCCCCCAGTTAGAATTACTCCCTAGGACACACTTAACCCCTTGATCGCCTCCTAGTGTTTAACCCCTTCCCTGCCAATGTCGTTTACACAGTAATCAGTGCATTGTTATAACACTGATTGCTGTATAAATGACAATGGTCCCAAAATAGTGTCAAAAGTGTCTGATGTGTCTGCCATAATGTCACAGCCACGATAAAAATTGCGGATCGCCGTCATTACTAATAAAAAAAAAATTATAATAAAAATGCCATAAATCTATCCCCTATTTTGTAGACTATAACTTTTGTGCAAACCAATCAATATACGCTTATTGCAAATAGCCAAAAATATGTAGAAGAATACATATCGGCCTAAACTGAGAAAGAAATTTGTTTTTTTATATGTTTTTTGGGGATATTTTTTATAGCAAAAAGTAAAAAAAAATTGCTTTTTTTTTCAAAATTGTCACTCTTTTTTTGTTTATAGCACAAAAAAATAAAAACCACAGAGGTGATCAAATACCACCAAAAGAAAGCTCTATTTGTTGGGAAAAAAAGGATGTCAATTTTGTTTGGGTGTAACGCCGCACGACCGCACAATTGTCAGTTAAATCAACGCAGTGCCGTATCACAAAAAGTGCTCTGGTCAGGAAGGGGGTAAATTCTTCCGGGGCTGAATTGGTTAAAGAAATAGCATGTTTATAGAGGTCAATGGCTTAGGCTGAAATTTACACACATACCACCCTATGATTTTTTTAAATTCTATCTCATGTATGGCTGCCCTTATAGTGTACATTATAAATGTTTGTGAACTAACTCTAGAAAATACTATAATATTTTCTATAATAATAGTCTTGTAAGTGCCATGAATTTGTATAATATGGATCACAGTTTGCTAAAAAGCATGTGACAGCTAAAAATGAAACTAAAAATGTGTTATCTTTTCTCTCCAGACCTCAGCTAAGATGAAGGTAAGCCAGACCATGCCTCTTTTTACTGAACAATCCTCCGTTGCTACTCAAGCCTCTACTGAGACTTGGAAGCTAACATGTTTCAATGATGAATGAAACTAAAAAAAACACAGCACACACAAGGAATGTATGCTGGGTTTTGAGTGTAAAGGGGTGCGTACATTTTTTTGGTAAAGATGGTGATTCAAATCAATTTTTTCTTACTGGGTCACTATGATATAACTATTTGCATAACACAAAATGTATTATTTTGCACTTATAATATATGCAGTTAAAAGACTGAACATTAGCTCTAAGTGTTTTCCCGATTCTACTATAGCAGTCACAATGGAAATTTTACAAAAATTTACAATGAAATATACTAGCTATGGCTGTTTCCATTGCCTACACTAGATTCTATATAGGAATGCTATAGGATCCCAGTGGGTTCTCATAGTAAATTTTTAGGTTCTCAGATTTATAAATATATATATATATATATATATATATATATATATATATATAATATTATATATATATATATATATATATATATATATATATATATATATATATATATATATATATATATATATATATATATATATATATATATATATATATATTATAAATATATATATATATATATATATATAGGCAGTGGTCGTCTTGAAGGTGTGTTTGTAGTCATTATCTTGTTGGAATACTGCCCTGCGGCCCAGTCTCCGCAGGGAGGGGGAATCATGATGGGGTTCATGCTCTGCTTCAGTATGTCACAGTACATGTTGGCATTCATGGTTCTCTTAATGAACATTAGCTCCCCAGTTCCGTCAGCACTCATGCAGCCCCAGACCATGACACTCCCACCACCATGCTTGACTGTAGGCAAGACACACTTGTCTTTGTACTCCTCACCTGGTTGCAGCCACACATGCTTGACACCATCTGAACCAAATAAGTTTATCTTGGTCTTATCAGACCACAGGACATGGTTCCAGTAATCCATGTCCTTAGTCTGCTTGTCTTCAACAAACTGTTTGCAGCCTTTCTTGTGCATTATCTTTAGAAGAGGCTTCCTTCTGGGAGGACAGCCATGCAGACCAATTTGATGCAGTGTGCGGCGTATGATCTGAACACTGACAGGCTGACCCCCTACCTCTTCAACCTCTGCAGAAATGCTGGCAGCACTCATACATCTATTTCTCAAAGACAACCTCTCAATATGACGCTGAGCATGTGCACTCATCTTCTTTGGTCGACCTTGGCGAGGCCTGTTCTCAGTGGAACCTGTCCTGTTAAACCGCTGTATGGTCTTGACCACCGTGCTGCAGCTCAGTTTCAGGGTCTTGGCAATCTTCTTATAGCCTGGGGCATCTTTATGTAGAGCAACAATTCTTTTTTTCAGATCCTCAGAGAGTTCTTTTCCATGAGGTGTCATGTTGAACTTCCAGTGACCAGTATGAGAGAGTGAGAGCGATCACACCAAATTTAACACACCTGCTCCCCATTTACACCTGAGACCTTGAGTCACATAACAGAAAATGGCTAATTGCGCCCCATTTGGACATTTTCACTTAGAGGTGTACTCACTTTTGTTGCCAGCGATTTAGACATTAATGACTGTGTTGGGTTATTTTTGAGGGGACAGCAAATTGACACTGTTATACAAGCTGTACACTCCTTTACTTTGTAGCAAATTGTCATTTCTTCAGTGTTGTCACATGAAAAGATATAATAAAATATTTACAAAAATGTGAGGGGTGTACTCACTTTTGTGAGATACTGTATATATATATATATATATATATATATATAGTTGTGCACATACGTTTACATACCCTAGCAGAATTTATATTTTCTTGGCCATTTTTCAGAGAATATGAATGATAACACAAACTTTTCTTTCACTCATGGTTAGTGTTTGGCTGAAGCCATTTATTATCAGTCAACTGTGTTTACTCTTTTTAAATCATAATGATAACAGAAACTACCCAAATGACCCTGATCAAAAATTTACATACCCCAGTTCTTAATACCGTGTATTGCCCCCTTTAACATCAATGACAGCTTGAAGTCTTTTGTGGTATTTGTGGATGAGGCTCTTTAGTGTAGAAAGAACAATTGTGATGCAAAAAAATAAGAACACAAGTCCGGAAGGGCCAACCCCCCCCCATTGTAATTGGTAATTTTGAAACAGCTAGAGAGACTCTGGGGGCTTGTGATCCCCACAGGAATCCCACAATAATGGAGTCAATGGTTCTGAAAATATGCAGTGTCACAAAGACTGGAGAGTTCAAGAGGATGTAGAGAAATTTAGGGAGAAAAATCATCTTAAACAAATGTATTTGTTCCATCAATGTGATCGGCAAATTCCGCCATTTCTGTACCTTCTCTCTAAAGGCCCCAATAATTAGTGACAGATTAGTCCAGAAACCGTGAAAGAGGGAGCTGTGCCACAATCCCTAAATATTTAAAAGAAATAGACAAAGGAATGGGACATTCAGATGGGAGAACCACTGCATCATCTATGGGAAAAAGAGGATGATTTTGTCCAATTAATTTGAAATCCAGAGTAATCTCCAAATTCCTGAATCAGTCTGAAGGCCCCTGAAAGCGAGAGTCCCGGATCCTGCAGATAAAAAAGCATGTCATCTGCATAGAGACACACCTGTTCATCAAACTCCCCAATTCGCAGACCCTCCCAGAGTAGGAGTAGATCTCAGCTTTACTGCCAGGGGCTCTATGGCCAGAGCAAACAGGAGGGGTGACAGCGGGCACCCCTGCCTGGTTCCCCTGGATATAGGAAAGGGGATTGAGATAATACCATTAACCCTGATTCTGACCAGTAGATCTGTGTACAGCAGCCGCACCCAAGAGATAGATCGGTCCAAATCCATAGGATTCTAAAAGGCGAAACAGGCCACTCTACACTCTCTAAAATCCTTTATTGTATCAAAGGAGACTACTACTCTTGTCCCGGAGTTGTCATGTACAGTCTGGAGGTTCACAAAGAGTCTTCTAATGTTTATCTGTGCACATCTCCCCTGGATAAAACCCGTCTGGTCCGCATCCACCAATTTTAGGATAACTGTTTGTAACCTCCCTGCAATAATTTTAGCCAGAATTTTGGTATCCACATTCATCAGCGAGATCAGACGATAGGAGTCACACTCCCGAAGATCCTTCTCACCTTTTGGGATCAGAACGACCAACGCTTCCCTTATTATAGTGTGGCAATCAAGACCATCAAGACCTGGAGATTTCCGAGGCGCAAAGGAAGAGCTCACTCCCTCCACTTCCTATATAGTGATATCTGCTTCTAAAGCAGCATTGTCTTCGTTTGTCAGCATAGGCAGGTTAATATCAGCCAGGTAGGTCTCTAAAGCCTCTCCCCCGCGCAGCAGGACACATAAAGTTCCTTATAGAATTGAGCAAAGATTTCTAGGATTTCAGCTGAGTTACAAATATCAGACCCCTGCCTGTTATATACTGTACGTTTCTAATGTACACAGGGACGTATTCTGGCCTTGCCAGGTATGCCAGGAGCCTGCTATTCTTGTCCCCAAACTCAAAGATGCGCCTTCGCTGTGCGAGTCTAAGTTTTGTGGTTTGGTCAGTCAAAACAGTATGGTATTCCCTAGTTCTTTCCTGTAGTGTCAGCAGTCTCTCTCTAGTGGGCTCCTGGACATATTCTGCTTCCGCTAGTGATACTTCTGTTTCCCTATCTTGCACTGTAGAGGCTAACTGTTTTTTGAACCTGCTCACCTCCGCCATAAACACCCCCCTCAGAGTGGCCTTAAAGGCTTCCCATTGGATATGAGGAGACCCAGCGTTTCCATTTTCAGCCCAGAAGTGATTAATCGCCTTAGTACACTTAATCGTCACGTATTCCTCTTGTAGCCAACTAGCCTCCATCCCCCAGTGACGGATCCCCAACTTTGGCCCTAGATTGAGTTCCAGCAACATTGGAGAATGGTCAGACAGGGCTCTAGGTAAGTAGGATACCCCCCTGACCAGCTCCATACCCTCCCCCTCAGCCAGGATAGTGTCTATTCTGGAGAGCATCTTGTGCATTTCCGAACAACAGGAGTACTCCATAGGCCCCTTTCACACTTATACGACTTGTCCCACGATTTTGTACTGCAAAATCGTATGACAAGTCATTCTCCATGATTTTCAATGACCACCATTCATATTGGCACGACTTTAAGTCGTGCCGACTTGAAAGTAGTCCCTGCACTACTTTGGTCCAACTTCTATGCGAGTTGTACTCCATAGACCTCAATGTTAAACCCTGAAGTAGCATGCAAATTGTGACTGAATAATATAGACACGACTTCAGTACGACTTTGTAAGCACAAGCCTGGCTCGCTGATCGGGAAAGGAAAACTTTTTTTTCCTTTCGCGATGAGCGACAGGCAGTGCTGACAGCTGTCTGGTATGAATCCTGAGGGGGAACGCCGCACCAAGTTTTAAATGAAAAAACCGGCGTGGGTTCCCCCCAGGGGCATACCAGGCCCTTAGGTCTGGTATGGATCTAAGGGGAACCCCTACGCCGAAAAATCGGCGTGGGGTCCCCCCCAAAATCCATACCAGACCCTTATCCGAGCACGCAGCCCGGCCAGTCAGGAATGGGGGTTGGGACGAGCGAGCGCCCCCCCCCCTCCTGGACCGTACCAGGCCGCATGCCCTCAACATGGGGGGGTGGGTGCTTTGGGGCATGGGGGGCACCCTGCGGGCCCCCCCACCCCAAAGCACCTTGTCCCCATGTTGATGAGGACAAGGGCCTCTTCCCGACAACCCTGGCTGTTGGTTGTCGGGGTCTGCGGGCGGGGGGCTTATCGGAATCCGGGAGCCCCCTTTAATAAGGGGGCCCCCAGATACTGGCCCCCCACCCTATGTGAATGAGTATGGGGTACATGGTACCCCTACCCATTCACCTAGGCAAAAAAGTGTCAATAAAAAACACAGTACACAGGTTTTTTAAGTAATTTATTAGGCAGCTCCGGGGTCTTCTTCCGACTTCGGGGGTCCTCTTCCGACTTCAGGGGTCTCCTCCCGGTGTCCTGATCTTCTGCCGGCTCCTCCGCTATCTTCTGCAGCTCAATTGCTAGCGGTGGCCTGGACTTCTGCATTCTTTTTTTCTTCCAGAGATGTTGACATGACGCTCTCTCCAGCTGGAATGGTCTCTGAACGCTCCGCAATGGACTTATATAGGCGGTGACCCCGCCCCCTTATGAGGTCACTGTCCCGGAGCATGCTGGGACTGTGCCATCATAAGGGGGTGTGGTCATCACCCGGTGACCACGCCTCCTAAAACGTCACAGTCCCAGCATGCCCAGGGACTGTGACGGCATAAGGGGGCGGGGTCACCGCCTATATAAGTCCATTGCGGAGCGTTCAGAGACCATTGCAGCTGGAGAGAGCGTCGTGTCAACATCTCTGGAAGAGAAGAGGGAAGAAGACGATCCAGAAGTCCAGACCACCGCTGGCAAAAGAGCGGCAGAAGATAGCGGTGGAGCTGGCAGAAGATGCGGACACCGGGAGAAGACGGCGGAGAGACCCCCGAAGTCGGAAGAAGACCCCCGAAGTCGGAAGAGGACCCCCGAAGTCGAAAGAGGACCCCGGAGCTGCCTAATAAATTACTTTAAAAACCTGTGTACTGTGTTTTTTATTGACACTTTTTTGCCTAGGTGAATGGGTAGGGGTACCATGTACCCCATACTCATTCACATAGGGTGGGGGGCCGGTGTCTGCCCCCCCGCAGACCCCGACAACCAACGGCCAGGGTTGTCGGGAAGAGGCCCTTGTCCTCATCAACATGGGGACAAGGTGTTTTGGGGTGGGGGGGCCGCAGGGCGCCCCCCATGCCCCAAAGCACCCACCCCCCATGTTGAGGACATGCGGCCTGGTACGGTCCAGGAGGGGGGGGGGGCGCTCGCTCGTCCCCACCCCCATTCCTGACCGGCTGGGCTGCGTGCTCAGATAAGGGTCTGGTATAGATTTTGGGGGGACCCCCACGCCGATTTTTCGGCGTAGGGGGTTCCCCTTACAATCCATACCAGACCTAAGGGCCTGGTATGCCCCTGGGGGGGAACCCACGCCAGTTTTTTTATTTAAAACTTGGCGTGGAGTTCCCCCTTATGATTCATACCAACTACTGTATGTTTTCATTTATTAATGCCAAAAATGTGGCAAAGTCGTACAAAATAGTACTGCTCCCAAATCGTGGTAAAATCGCGGCCGCCAAATTGCAGTAAAATCGCGCGACTTTGAAGGCGTATAAGTGTGAAAGGGGCCTTAAGCCTCATACACACTATCAGATTTTCTGCTGATTTTTTTCTTCAGATTTACCAAAACCATATAGTATGAGGTCAAACCTTAGGAGTTTCAATTTGTATGCAATCAGGCAGGCCCTTGCACTACATGGTTTTGGTAAATCTGAAGACAAAAATCAGCAGAAAATCTGATAGTGTGTATGGGGCTTTAGTATCAGGATGGTGAAAGCGCCAGACATCCCTAAAACCATGTGCAGATCCAATGGGGCTGGTGCCCCAGATAACGCACTCAGCCAGTCCATGGCTGAGTCCGCCACTGCATTTAAATCCCCCAAAATGAAAATCTTCCCTTCCGCTATCTTATATGTGGCCCGTAACAACATGTCATCCAAATGGGATAGCGAAAAGGGAGGAGGCACATATAAATTTACAAACGTCATGTACCTGTCCATCACCTGCACCACCAGTATAACATATCTCCCCTTAACATCAATCTTAACTGCATGTATGGAGATGAGCATAGCTTGTGTGACCAGTGTAGAAACCCCCTTAGCATATGAAGAAAAATTGGCATGGTAAGCTCCAGCAATATGGGCCCTTTTTAGAGAGAGAACCCTGGAACCCTGGAAATGAGTCTCCTGCAGAAGAATTAAATGCAGTTTATACTTTTTTTAAACAGTCAAAAATCAATGAGCATTTAAATTTGGAGTTAAGGCCTCTGACATTCCAGGCTAAAACCCTAATGCCCCATACACACGATTGGATTTTCCGACAACAAATGTTGGATGTGAGCTTGTTGGCGGAAAGTCCGACCGTGTGTATGCTCCATCGAACATTTGTTGTCGGACTTTCCGCCAACAAATGTTGGCTAGCAGGTTCTCAAATTTTCCGCCAACAAATGTTTGTTGTCGGACTTTCCGATTGTGTGTACACAAGTCTGTCGGACAAAAGTCCACGCATGCTCGGAATCAAGTACGAGCCGAAAGCGCTCGGTCTTGTAAAACAAGCGTTCGTAATGGAGATATCACCTAGGAGTAGGAGTAGTAAAAAAGTAGGCTTTTCCATTTTCCACAATGCGCAGTTTAGCAGGATATAACATACCGTAGATCAAGTTAAGATCCCTAAGACGCTTTTTTATTGGTTGAAATGAGGCCCTCTGTTTCTGAGTGGCAGCTGAGAAGTCAGGGTAAATGGATATTCAGTAGCCATTAAACTCCAGCTCAGGACCAGACCTAGCTCCCTTCAGAATATTTTCCCGGTCAAGGAAATGTAATACCTTTGCTATCATAGATCTGAGAGGTGCTCCCTTTGGGCAAGGTTAAACCGGGACACGGTGTGCCCGTTCAATAGCAAACATTTTGGTGAAAGTATCAGGAGCCATGTGCTCAACAAGCCAATTCTCCGAAAATTCTTCTGGGTGTCTCCCCTCCACCCCCTTTAGGGAACCCCACCAGCCGTATATTATTCCTTCTCATGTGATCTTCCATGTCAGCCATCTTTAAAGTGTGTTCAGAGAGGGTTTTCTTGGTCACCTGCCCAGCAGCAGTGTCCAGAGGCCTGACAGTATCTTCCAGGGAGACAATTTGATGGTCTGCAGCCTGAGCCCTTTCCCTGAGTTTCTGCATATCATGCTTCATGAATGAGAACCCCATCTTAAGTTCCCCAAAATAATCAATCAGTTTTTTCTGACATCCCTGTATGGCAGCCATTATCTGTGTAAGGCACTGTTCATCTTTACCCACCTGCCAGCTCTGACCATGCGGTCATTTAGTCTGCCCAATGATCTGCCTCTCCTCTGTACATAAGCCCTCTGGGGTCTGGGACTCACCTGGTCCGGTGGGGGAGACACTGACTGTGAATTCTCCACAGACCTCTGGAATGGCGGCCATTCCTCTTCCTCCCGGTCTCCAGCGCCATTTTGAGAGCCCCATGCAAAGCGGGCCAGTCGTTCTCCCAGCATTTTGGGCCAGAGGGGCATGTATTTGACCATCCTCTGAGGTTCCCTGGAGGTCCCAGCACACATTCCCAGCAGCTCAGCTCCAAAATCAGGTGCTGCTAACACAGGATCAGGTAAGGATCACAAGCCTGCAGCCAGAGCTGTGTTCCTGCACTCCTCACATGCTGCGCGCTGGCTCCACCCTCCAGAACCTTCACTTTACTCTACTGTAGTCAATGATAGGTCGACTTGGCCTTGTGTTTTGGTCTATTGTCATGTTGGAGTGTCTAAGTATGTCCCATGCGCAGCTTCCTGGCTGATGAATGCAAATGTTCCTCCAGTATTTTTCGATAACATACTGCATTCATCTTGTCATCAATTTTGACCAAATTTCCTGTGCCTTTGTAGCTCACACATCCCCAAAACATCAGCGATCCACCTCCATGTTTCACAGTAGGAATGGTGTACCTTTCATCATAGGCCTTGTTGACTCCTCTCCAAATGTAGCGTTTATGTTTGTTATCAAAAAGCTCAATTTTGGTCTCATCACACCAAATTACTTTGTGCCAGAAGGTTTGGGGCTTGTCTCTGTGCTGTTTGGCGTATTGTAAGCGGGATACTTTGTGGCATTTGCATAGTAATGGCTTTCTTCTGGCAATTCGACCATGCAGCCCATCTTTCTTCAAGTGCATCCTTATTGTGTATCTTGAAACAGCCACACCACATGTTTTCAGAGAGTCCTGTATTTCACCTAAACTTATTTGTGGGTTTTTCTGTGCATCCCAAACAATTTTCCTGGCAGTTGTGGCTGAAATTGTAGGGGGTCTACCTGACCGTGGTTTGGTTTCAACAGAACCCCTCATTTTCCACTTCTTGATTAGAGTTTGAACACTGCTGATTGGCATTCTCAATTCCTTGGATATCTTTTTATATCCCTTTCCTATTTTATACAGTTCAACTACCTTTTCCCACAGATCCTTTGACAATTGTTTTGCTTTGCCCATGACTCAGAATCCAGAAACGTCAGTGCAGCACTGGATGAAAGATGCAAGGGTCTGTCAGGTGTCCAGAAACTCATTGACCTTTTCTACACACAAATTACAAGCAAACAGATAACAAGTGAGGATGGTTGCCTTTAATAGCCATTCAAACCCCTTTGTGTCAACTTGTGTGTATGTTATCGGGCCAAAATCACCAGGATATGTAAACTTTTGATCAGGGTATTTTCTTTTGTCATTATGATTTAAAAAGAATAAACAAAGCTGATTGATAATAAATGGCTTCAGCCAAACACTAACCATGAGTAAAAGAAA
Source organism: Aquarana catesbeiana (assembly GCF_042186555.1). Classification (NCBI taxonomy): domain Eukaryota; kingdom Metazoa; phylum Chordata; class Amphibia; order Anura; family Ranidae; genus Aquarana; species Aquarana catesbeiana. Next base: position 420,397,123 of record NC_133325.1, on the reverse strand, counting down.
TGTTTTTGTTATTATTCATATTCTCTGAAAAATGGGCAAGAATTCATAAATTCTGCCAGGGTAAACTTATGACCACAACTGTGTGTATATATATTTTTTTATATTTTTTATTGGCTATTGATTCCTGAGCAACCCATGCTTCTCTCACAGTTCCAGTTCTTGTTCCACAGCATTATGCAGTAAGGAACACACTGAACCATGTGAGAGAAAGGTAAGTTTCTGAATTTAGGAGCACTATGCAAAGTACATGGGTGACTTTAATCTTAGGCTGCTAACAATCACCTGGTAGCAACCCATCATTTCCCTGCCTGAACATGTTGATAGATGCAAGGCAATACATGAGCATTGACATGCCACAGGTTCCTTGTTCAGTAGGGGCTTTTAAATATATTTTAGCTGTGTATCTTTGTTAAATAAAAATTAAGAATAGACCAAAAGAAGACACCTAATAATAAATTATAGTTGAGTGCATATGTGTATATACTGTAATTTACAAAGTACATATCATTTATCCATAACTGCACACAGGTCAGTAAGCTGAGTTTAATGAATAATTTACACACAGTGTAAGAATTCTTCTTCTTTTGGATCTACTTCGATGACTGTATATGAGAGTGTAGGTTAGAGCATTGATGTTTGTCTTTCTTTAATGTGTATGTCGACACGCAGGGCTTAAGAGCTAATTGCATCTTGATAGATCAGCAGGTATTCTTTTGTACTTGTGTCTCTGAGGGCTGGTTCACACCATAAAAGATGCGTCTGAGAGCTTGCATTTCTGCGCGTTCCTGCGTGGTGTGTTTAGGACAGCCCATTAACTTTAAAGAGTGCTACTGGAAACTATTTTTAAAATTGTGCCACACCAAATCGCATGGTTCTTCGGTACCATGTGTTTTGGTGGCCTCGAACACACCCATATTTGCCAGATACGTGGGTGGGGTGGGGTGCAATTAATGGCACCCCTCATGTGTCTGCGGAGGGCCAACACGCTTTTGTGCTTTGCAGGAAAATGCATGCTCTCATGCACGTTTTTGGCACCATAAATGGTGTGAACCAGAGCGCCGCACTTTTTCTCAACTGCGGGGTCCCAACTTATAATCCTGCACACGGGCCCACTGCTTATAGAAAATGCCACTGACCTGAGCTCATCATTGCGCATCTATTCCAGATGCTTGTATGTGACATCACATATATCACATACAAGCACGTGGGCTGGATTCGAGAGGTGGATCAGCAAGATGAGTGTGCCAGGACAGGTAGATGTGTCTCATCTCTGCTTCCTTTCCCCACTCTGCATATCATAGATGAGAAGAGGGTACAGCTGTGGATCAGATGAGCAGGAGGGTACAGCGGTAGGGAAAATGAGCAGGATGGGTTCAGAGGTGGGACAGAAGAGCAGGAGGGTACAACGGTGGGGCAGATGTGCAGGGAGGTACAGTGGTGGAAGAAATGAGAAGGGGCTTCAGCAGTGGGACAGAAGAGCAGGGGGGTACAGTGTTGGGCCAAATAAGCAGGGTGGATTAGTGTTGGGGCAGATGAGAAGGGGGTTCAGTGGTGGGACAGAAAAGCAGGGGGTAGAGCAGGGGGCACATGTGAAAGGAGGTGTATTGGTGGGACAGATGAGCAGGTGGTTACAGTGGTGGGGCAGGAGAGCAGGAGGAACAGAGGTTGGGCAGGAGACCAGGGGGGTACAGAGTTGAGACAGATGTGCAGGAGGTATATTGGTGGGGCAGATGAGAAAGCGGGTTACAGTGGTGGGGAAGATGAGAAAGCGGGTTACAGTGGTGGGGCAGATGAGCAGATGGGTTCAGTGTTAGGACAGAAGAGCATGGGGATATGGCAGTGGAGCAAATGTGCAGGGAGGTACAGTGGTGGGGCATATGAGAAAAGGGGTACATTGATGGGGCAGATGAGCAAGGAAGTTACAGTGGTGAAACAGATTTGCAGGTGTGAAGGTGCAGAATTTGACGCTGATCTGAGGCGTGAGTGCAGGATGTCAATTTCTCATTACTAAAGTAGTTTACAGCATTTACTTTATAAAAAATCCTTTTCGTGATTGAGAATGTGAAGTTGAAATTTTTTGGTTATAAAATCGCACCCACAATTTCTTTGAAAACATTTTTTGGCACACTGTGCTCAAAAGGTTGCCTACCCCTGATATAGTACAAAAAGACAAACAGTAGATAAAGGCCATTTAGCATCTGTACTCAAATGGATTATATTAATAGCTACACTGTTAGGTAAACGTTACAAGCATACTTATCATTTTCTTAAAGTGTAACTAAAGAAACTTTTTTTTTTAGTTTTGGATAGAGTGGAGATCGATTAAAACACCTGTTTTTAAAAAACTGACGGGCTATAACTCTCCCTTACTATATCTAAAATGAAAAGAAAATGCCTTTAGTTCTACTTTACTGACAAATGTATACACATATAGCTGAATGCCCATTGACATTATGTTTGCACCAATACCAGCAATCTTCTTGAATTCTGGATGAATCCTTCCCCACTCATCTTTTGCGAGGAAAACATGTCAGTCTGGTCTTCTTCACACTGTTGCCCATTTGTTCCTATGAATATGCTGTACCCGTCAATAGTAATAAATCGGGTCATTAAAGAAGAGCTGTCATTAAAGTATAACTAAAGGCAAAACTTTTTTTGTTTTGGATAGAGTGGAGAGGGATTAGAACCCGTCAGGTTTTTATTGCTGTCTGTAACCATGTCAAGGAGTTTCCTCCTCTCTGTTTGTCCTGTTTACCATTATTAAAAATGAAAGTAAAAGAAAATCCAAATTTTTTGGTTGTCCCCAGAAAAGTAATAGAAGGGAAATCCTCCAATGGGGACACTAGTTCTAGTGACCTGGGGGTCCCCAATGAATTCCTCTAATTTGCAGGGATTTCCTCTCACTTCCTGTTATAATGCTCCCCTACTCTATCCAAAACTTTTAAAAAAAGTGTTTGCCTTTAGTTCTACTTTAAAAGTGAAGTATGGGGTTCAGTGTTTTTGCTGATTTATACTTACCTAGGTGCATGCAGCATCGGTCCGATCTGTCCCCCGCCAGCTCTAACACTGAGAACCGAGCGATCGAACACCGTAGGTTGCTCGGTAAGAGCTGGTGACTGTCAGTCACCAGCTCTCTGCTCTGCCCCCCTCCCCCCCTCTCACTCACTGGAGCGCTGGGCTGTGGAGGGGTGGGAGCGGCCAGCTCAGGCTCACAGCAGCTTGCTTGCTGAGTGGCTGAGCCGGGTGCCAGTCCAGGCATGTGGACAGATCTCAAATTCATTGTCGCTATGTTGCCCGAGCCTGGACTGGCTCTGTGATGTCAACAGACAGCGGACTTCAACTCGCTGTCTGCTGAAAATAGGGTACAGGAGTGTAAAACGAACTGCAGTCCTGTGACCCATAGGAGAAATACAGCCAAACAAGTTATTTGCGTAATGCATACTGTAACATCCAAAGTGTAAAACTATCGCTGACATTATGTCTAGAGTTTGAGATTTGGGGGTAAGGGGAAAATTTAAAAACATAGTCTATTATTTACAGATAATTCCCTAAATTTCCTAGCTTCCTTATTGTGGTTCCTAAGATGTGATTTAGAAAAGCCCTCTAGGGTTTACAACACCTTTAAACGTGTCAGTACCCTATATTTTCCATAGGCGATGCTTTCAAAGCCCCCTGTAGGTCATCAGTTTAGCGTTATGAAGGAGGTCTGGTGTTAGAATTATTGTGCTCATTCCAGTATGCGCATCGATATGTAACATCGCAATCGCTGTTTTAGGGTGTAGGCGCACCACCGCGTGTGTTTATGTTTGCACATGCGTATATGTGGGGGTGCCCCTCAATTTTTTGGGGGGTTATGTGCAACTTAAATTTTTTACAATTAAAAAACACTTTTTTTTTAAACTTTTTTTTCATCACATAGGGGCAAAAGGTCCCCTATGTGATGATTTTTTGGTGATAGGTTTTCTTTAATGAGACATCCAGGGTCTAAAAGACTTTGGATGTCTCCCCTGTGCTCCACTGAATGTAATGCAATGCACATCGCACTGCATTACATTCTTTCATGACCAGGGAAACTTTCATTGGGGACACGAAAATTACATCACACATCACTTCCGGGTCAAAAACTAGAAGGGGAGGAGAACGGATGCTCTCCTCCCTCCCCCAAGCTTCTCTACCCAGCAGCACCCGCTATGCTGGTCCCGGGCCCGCAGATAGGCAAGCAGAGCCTGGGATACATAGCGGGGGGGGGGTGCGTGCAGGGTGTGTGCAGCATTCAGGCAGCAGCCCAGGCGCCAGGTCGAAACTTCTGGTCGCAATGGTGACCTGGCACCTAGGGTTTGTTGAGTCCTGCAGTATCGTATGCTGAAAAACAGCCCCACACCATGATGTTCCCACCTCCAAACTTCACTGTTGATGTGGTGTTTTTGGGGTGATGTGCAATGCCATTTGACCTCCAAAAAACAGTGTTTATTATGGCATCCAAAGTCTTCAATTTTGAACTCATCTGACCAGACTATATTCTCCCAGTATTTCACAGGCTCATCTAAATGGAGTCTTGCGTGGTGAACGTGAATGCAGGCCATGCAGGTTGAGCATTACTTTTGTTTTCTTTGAAACAGTTGTACCTGCTTTTTCCAGGTCTTTCTGAAGCTCTCCACAAGTGATCCTTGGCTCTTGTACAACTCTTCTGATAATTTATTTTCACTCCTCTGTCAGAAATCTTGCCAGGAGCACCTGGTCATGGCCGGTTTATGGTAAAATGATGTTCTTTCCACTTCCGGGTTATGGCCCCAACAGTGCTCACTGGAACATTCAGAAGTTTAGAAATCCTTCTGTGTGTGTGTGTATATATATATATATATATATATATATATATATATATATATATACACACACACAGTATCTCACAAAAGTGACTACACCCCTTACATTTTTGTAAATATTTAATTATATCTTTTCATGTGGCAACACTGAAAAAATGTCACTTTGCTATAATGTAAAGTAGTGAGTGCACAGCTTGTATAACAGTGTAAATTTGTTGTCCCCTCAACAATAACTCAACACACAGCCATTAATGTATAAACTGCTGGCAACAAAAGTGAGTAAACCCCTAAGTGAAAATTTCCAAATTGGGCCCAAAGGGTCAATATTTTGTGTGGCCACCATTATTTTCCAGCACTGCCTTGACCCTCTTGGGCATGGAGTTCACCAGAACTTCGCAGGTTGCCACTGGAGTCTTCTTCCACTCCTCCATGACAACACCATGTAGCTGGTGGATGTTAGAGACCTTGCACCCCTCCACCTTCCGTTTGAGGAGGACCCACATATGCTCAATAGCGTTTAGGTCTGGAAACATGCTTGGCCAGTCCATCACCTTTGCCCTCAGCTTCTTCAGCAAGGCAGTGGTCGTCTTGGAGGTGTGTTTGGGGTCTTATCATGTTGGAATATTGCCATGCAGCCCAGTCTCCAAAAGGAGGGGATCATGCTCTGCTTCAGTATGTCACAATACATGTTGGCATTCATGGTTCCCTCAAAGAACTGTAGCTCCCCAGTGCCGGTAGCACTCTGCAGCTCCAGACCATGACACTCTCACCACCATGCTTGACTGTAGGCAAGACACACTTGTACTCCTCACCTGGTTGCCACCACAAATGTTTGACACTATCTGAACCAAATAAGTTTATATTGGTCTCATCAGACCACAGGACATGGTTCCAGTAATCCATGTCCTTAGTCTGCTTGTCTTCAGAAATTGTTTGTGGGCTTTCTTGTGCATCATTTATAGAAGAGGCTTTCTTCTGGGACGACAGCCATGCAGACCAATTTGATGCAGTGTGCGGCGTATAGTCTGAGCACTGACAGGCTGACCACCCACCCCATCAACCTCTGCAGCAATGCTGGCAGCACTCATAGGTCTATTTCCCAAAAACAACCTCTGGATATGACACTGAGCATGTGCATTCAACTTCTATGGTTGACCATGGCACGGCCTGTTCTGAGTGGAATCTGTCCTGTTAAACTGCTGTATGGTCTTGGCCACCGTGCTACAGCTCAGTTTCTGGGCCTTGGCAATCTTCTTATAGCCTAGGCCATCTTTATATAGAGCAACAATTCTTTTTTCAGATCCTCAGAGAGTTCTTTGCCATGAGATGCCATGTTGAACTTCCAGTGACCAGTATTAGAGAGTGAGAGCGATAACACCAATTTTAACACACCCGCTCCCCATTCACACCTGAGACCCTGTAACACTAATGAGTCACATGACACCAGGGAGGGAAAATGGCTAATTGGGCCCAATTTGGACATTTTCACTTAGCGGTGTATTCACTTTTGTTGCCAGCGGTTTAGACATTAATGGCTGTGTGTTGAGTTATTTTGAGGGGACAACAAATTTACACTGTTATACAAGCTGTACACTCACTACTTTACATTGTAGCAAAGTGTAATTTCTTCAGTGTTGTCACATGAAAAGATATAATATATATAAAAAAATGTGAGATACTGTGTGTGTGTGTGTGTGTGTGTGTGTGTGTGTGTGTGTATATATATATATATATATATATATATATATATATATATATATATATATATATATATAGTGGACGGAAAGTATTCAGACCCCCTTACATTTTTCACTCTTTGTTATATTGCAGCCATTTGCTAAAATCATTTAAGTTATTTTTTTTCCTCATTAATGTACACACAGCACCCCATATTGACAGAAAAACACAGACTTGTTGACATTTTTGCAGATTTATTAAAAAAGAAAAACTGAAATATAACATGGGCCTAAGTATTCAGACCCTTTGCTGTGACACTCATACATTTAACTCAGGTGCTGTCCATTTCTTCTGATCATCCTTGAGATGGTTCTACACCTTCATTTGAGTCCAGCTGTGTTTGATTATACTGATTGGACTTGATTAGGAAAGCCATACACTTGTCTATATAAGACCTTACAGCTCACAGTGCATGTCAGAGCAAATGAGAGTCATGAGGTCAAAGGAACGGCCTGAAGAGCTCAGAGACAGAATTGTGGCAAGGCACAGATCTGGCCAAGGTTACAAAAAAATTTCTGCTGCACTTAAGGTTCCTAAGAGCACAGTGGCCTCCATAATCCTTAAATGGAAGACGTTTGGGACGACCAGAACCCTTCCTAGAGCTGGCCGTCCAGCCAAACTGAGCTATTGGGGGAGAAGAGCCTTAGTGAGAGAGGTAAAGAAGAACCCAAAGATCACTGTGGCTGAGCTCCAGAGATGCAGTCGGGAGATGGGAGAAAGTTGTAGAAAGTCAACCATCACTGCAGCCCTCCACCAGTCGGGCTTTATGGCAGAGTGGCCCGACGGAAGTCTCTCCTCAGTGCAAGACACATGAAAGCCCGCATGGAGTTTGCTAAAAAGACACCTGAAGGACTCTAAGATGGTGAGAAATAAGATTCTTTGGTCTGATGAGACCAAGATAGAACTTTTTGGCCTTAATTCTAAGTGGTATGTGTGGAGAAAACCAGGCACTGCTCAGCACCTGTCCAATACAGTCCCAACAGTGAAGCATGGTGGTGGCAGCATCATGCTGTGGGGGTGTTTTTCAGCTGCAGGGACAGGAAGACTGGTTGCAATTGAGGGAAAGATTAATGCGGCCAAGTACAGGGATTTCCGGGACAAAAACCTTCTCCAGTGTGCTCAGGACCTCAGACTGGGCCGAAGGTTTACCTTCCAACAAGACAATGACCCTAAGCACACAGCTAAAATAACGAACAAGTGGCTTCACAACAACTCTGTGACTGTTCTTGAATGGCTCAGCCAGAGCCATGACTTAAACCCAATTGAGCATCTCTGGAGAGACCTAAAATGGCTGTATTAGATCAAAAGGGTGCTTCTACTAAATACTGAGCAAAGGGTCTGAATACTTAGAACCATGTGATATTTCAGTTTTTCTTTTTTAATAAATCTGCAAAAATGTCAACAATTCTATGTTTTTCTGTCAATATGGGGTGCTGTGTGTACATTAATGAGGAAAAAATTAACTTAAATGATTTTAGCAAATGGCTGCAATATAACAAAGAGTGAAAAATTTAAGGGGGTCTGAATACTTTCCATCCCCTTTGTGTGTGTATATATATATATATATATATATATATATATATATATATATATATATATTAGCAGTGGACAGTGTCAGTAGACTTTGTCAGTAGGGTAGAGCATGGTGTCAGCAGAGCACTGGACATTGTCAGTAGGGCAGAGATTGATCCCAGTATTTTTTTTTATTACGTTTTTACAATTTTTATTTTTTGTACAATTTTTTAGGAGCCCTACTGGGGGCTTTGGTGAAATATAAGGGGTCTAATCAGACCCCTGATGTCTCACTTTTGAGACAGAGAAAGGGACTGAGGACAGAGTTCCTTTCTCTGCAGCTAGGCAGCAGGGTGGACCTACATCGTACAGGGTGATTAGGCACACCCTGTGCACACACCTTTGATTATTACACTAATAGTGGATCTAATTAGCAGTTTTATCTTCCTGCAGGAACATCATGCTGGTTAAATTGTATTGAAACTCTAATGCCGCGTACACACGGTCGGACTTTCCGGCATACTTGGTCCGGCGGACCAGAGTGTGCCGGACAATCCGCCCGTGTGTGGGCGGCGGCGGACTTTTCCGGCGGACTTCTTCCCAAAAGCCCGCCGGACCTAGATTTGAAACAAGTTTTAAATCTTTCCGCCAGACTCAGTTTCGGGCGGAAAGTCCGCTCGTGTGTGTGCTGGTCCGACGGAAAGCCCGCTCGTGTGTATGCTGGTCCGACGGACCAGATACGACACGAGGGCAGGGTATTGCATCTCGCGCTCGCTGCAATAGGAAAAACAAATTTTCCTATTGCGGCGAGCGCGGGACATACCAGGCCCTTAGGTCTGGTATGCATTATAAAGGGAACCCCCCCTACGCCGAAAAAACGGCGTGGGGTCCCCCCTAAAATCCATACCAGACCCCGATCCGAGCACGCAGCCTGGCCGGTCAGGAAAGGGGGTGGGGACGAGCGAGCGCCCCCCCCCCCCTCCTGAACCGTACCAGGCCGCATGCCCTCAACATGGGGGGTGGGTGCTTTGGGGGAGGGGGGCGCCCTGCGGGGCCCCCCCACCCCAAAGCACCTTGTCCCCATGTTGATGAGGACAAGGGCCTCTTCCCGACAACCCTGGCCGTTGGTTGTCGGGGTCTGCGGGCGGGGGCTTATCGGAATCTGGGAGCCCCCTTTAATAAGGGGGCCCCCAGATCCCGGCCCCCCACCCTATGTGAATGAGTATGGGGTACATGGTACCCCTACCCATTCACCTAGGGAAAAAGTGTAAGTAATAAAACACACTACACAGGTTTTTAAAATATTTTATTAAACAGCTCCGGGGGGGGGATCTTCCTCCGGCTTCGGGGGGTCTTCTTCCGGCTTCGGGGGTCCCTCCGCTTCATCTTCTCCCGGCGTCCGGTTGGTTCTTCTCCGCTCTCTTCTCCCGGTGTTCCTGTTCTTCGGCCGGCTCCTCTGCTGTCTTCAAGTAGCTCTCTTGCCAGCAGAGGTCCGGACTTCTGGGCTTCTGGGCTTCTGGGCTTCTGGGCTTCTCTTCCCCAGATGTTGACACGACGCTCTCTCCTGCTGGACTGCTCTCCGAGGGCTGCGTTGTGACTTATATAGGCGGAGACCCCGCCCCCTTTTGATGTCACAGTCCCTGGGCATGCTGGGACTGTGACGTTTTAGGGGGCGTGGTCAACATCACCCAGTGACCACGCCCCCTAAAACGTCACAGTCCCAGCATGCCCAGGGACTGTGACATCAAAAGGGGGCGGGGTCTCCGCCTATATAAGTCACAACGCAGCCCTCGGAGAGCAGTCCAGCAGGAGAGAGCGTCGTGTCAACATCTGGGGAAGAGAAGCCCAGAAGCCCAGAAGCCCAGAAGTCCGGACCTCTGCTGGCAAGAGAGCTACTTGAAGACAGCAGAGGAGCCGGCCGAAGAACAGGAACACCGGGAGAAGAGAGCGGAGAAGAACCAACCGGACGCCGGGAGAAGATGAAGCGGAGGGACCCCCGAAGCCGGAAGAAGACCCCCCGAAGCCGGAGGAAGATCCCCCCCCGGAGCTGTTTAATAAAATATTTTAAAAACCTGTGTAGTGTGTTTTATTACTTACACTTTTTACCTAGGTGAATGGGTAGGGGTACCATGTACCCCATACTCATTCACATAGGGTGGGGGGCCGGGATCTGGGGGCCCCCTTATTAAAGGGGGCTCCCAGATTCCGATAAGCCCCCGCCCGCAGACCCCGACAACCAACGGCCAGGGTTGTCGGGAAGAGGCCCTTGTCCTCATCAACATGGGGACAAGGTGCTTTGGGGTGGGGGGGCCCCGCAGGGCGCCCCCCTCCCCCAAAGCACCCACCCCCCATGTTGAGGGCATGCGGCCTGGTACGGTTCAGGAGGGGGGGGGCGCTCGCTCGTCCCCACCCCCTTTCCTGACCGGCCAGGCTGCGTGCTCGGATCGGGGTCTGGTATGGATTTTAGGGGGGACCCCACGCCGTTTTTTCGGCGTAGGGGGGGTTCCCTTTATAATCCATACCAGACCTAAGGGCCTGGTATGCCCCGCGACGGGGCTCGCAAGGTGTCAATCTCGCCGATAAAAGCGGCAAGATTGACATCCTTTTCTAGTCCCGTCGCACCTGAGTCACGTTCAAAATGAACGGACTTGTCCGTGTGTGGGCAAGTCCGTTCATTCTGAAAGTCCGCCGGAACTCCGGCGAAAGTCCGTCGGAAAGACGGGCGGACTTAGCCCGCCGGAAAGTCCGGGTGTGTGTGGGCAAGTCCGTCCGTTTTAAAGTCCGGCGCACCTGGCGGACAAAGTCCGTCGGAAAGTGTGCCGGACCAAGTAGGATAGAAAGTCCGACCGTGTGTACGCGGCATAATGGGTAGAAGGAGAAGAAGGGGGTCATCTTATTTTCGTTATACAAATGGGATATAATGGCCCTGTAGAGTTCTTCAAGAGATATTTTGTGCCCTAATTTTGACTGATGGATGTTTTTGGAAGGAGGCTGCTATATGATGAAAATTTATACTGGCCAATTAGAAGCTTGAAGATGAAGCTTAGGTTATAAAGAGAACTGCTCCCAGCTGTCTGGTGGTTCATTGTGTTGGAGAGATCACAGAGGGTAGCTTTGTTCTCCAATGTCAAGGTCTATTTGCAAGCCAAAGGTCCTCCAGAGCAAAGTTGGGGGGGGGGGGTCAAGTGCTCAGTGGGCATCAATTACACTATGAATAAATATACCTATACTTCACGAAGCCAAAATGAATACCATATTTAAACATAAACAGCAATATTCACACCAGATAATTGTTTTGTTTTTTTCTTTCGCTAGGTGTCCTCAGTCTGATGGCTAGCACCATTCAAACCCAGTTTCTCTGAGCCCTGGTATTGCTGGACACGCCCAAGCTTGTGACTGGACAGTGAAAGGGAAACCAGCACAGACTGAGTGAGTATGAACAGCATGTAATAAACCATTTATTGATAGTTTTTTATGATGTGGGTTTAGTGACACTTTAAGGTTTGACAATAAAACCTAGAAGCTGATTGCTTACTGTGCACAATTGCATCATATTCTGTATGCTCCAGTTTTAGTAAATCTCCCTCAAAAAGAGTTCCCACTGGAAATGCACACCTCAACAACCAGCACCATGGTTGACACACATCAGCCACAACCTTGTATAATGGGTCTAAACTACTTATATTTTTTTATAAATCAAGATTCTGTGCATTATGTCTCAGTGCTGAGCTGACTGATATGGCTGAATAAGTAGCATGTTGTGCTGCTTATAAGGTATGTGAAACTGCTGCTACAAAACTAGGCACCTGAACCAAGAACAGTGATAATTATATCAGGATAGTTGTAGGTTATGATTTGCCTGCATGCAAATATGTCTATGGAACATCAAGTAATTTAAGAATGCAGGCAAACGTGATTTATGGATCGTCTAATTCTCTGAAAAATAGCCATGTATATATGCAGACACATTTGAAGCTCACACTGTTAGGGAAGACTGATGCAATAAATACTTCTCTTATACATATACATTGCCTTAAAAAAGTATTTATACCCCTTGAAATTTTCAACATTTTGTAATGTTACAACCAAAAAAGTACATTTATTTTATTGGGATTTTATGTGATAGACCAACACAAAGTGGCACATAATTATGAAGTAGAAGGAAAATGATACAGCATCTCACAAAAGTGAGTACACTCTTCCACATTTTTGAAAATATTTTATTATATCTTTTCATGTGACAACACTGAAGAAATGAAACTTTGCTACAATGTAAAGTAGTGAGTGTACAGCTCGTATACCTGAACACACAGCCGTTAATGTCTAAACCGCTGGCAACAAAAGTGAGTACACCCCTAAGTGAAAATGTCCAAATTGGGCCCAATTAGCCATTTTCCCTCCCTAGTGTCATGTGACTCATTAGTGTTACAAGGTCTCAGGTGTGAATGGGGAGCAGGTGTGTTAAATTTGGTGTTATCGCTCTCACTCTCTCATACCGGTCACTGGAAGTTCAACATGGCACCTCATGGCAAAGAACTCTGAGGATCTGAAAAAAAGAATTGTTGCTCTACATAAAGATGGCCTAAGCTATAGGAAGATTGCCAAGACCCTGAAACTGAGCTGCTGCATGGTGACCAAGACCATACAGTGGTTTAATAGGACAGGATCCACTCAGAACAGGCCTTGCCATGGTCGACCAAAGAAGTTGAGTGCACGTGCTCAGCGTCATATCCGAGGTTGTCTTTGGGAAATAGATATATGAGTGCTGCCAGCATTGCTGCAGAGGTTGAAGGGGTGGGGGCTCAGCCTGTCAGTACTCAGACCATACGCCGCACGCTGCATCAAATTGGTCTGCATGGCTGTCTTCCCAGAAGGAAGCCTCTTCTAAAGATGATGCACAAGAAAGCCTGCAAGCAGTTTGCTGAAGACAAGCAGACTAAAGACATGGATTACTGGAACCATATCATGTGGTCTGATGAGACCAGGATAAATGTATTTGGTTCAGATGATGTCAAGCGTGTGTGGCGGCAACCAGGTGAGGAGTACAAAGACAAGCGTGTCTTGCCTACAGTCAAGCATTGTGGGGGGAGTGTTATGGTCTGGGGCTGCATGAGTGCTGCCAGTACTTGGACATTTTCACTTAGGGGTGTTCTCACTTTTGTTACCAGCGGTTTAGACATTAATGGCTGTGTGTTGAGTTATTTTGAGGGCACAGCAAATTTACACTGTTATACAAGCTGTACACTCATTACTTTACATTGTAGCAAAGTGTCATTTCTTCAGTGTTGTCACATCAAAAAAGATATAATAAAATATTTACAAAAATGTGAGGGGTGTGCTCACTTTTGTCAGATACTGTAAATGGTTTTAACAAATAAATATCTGAAAAGTGTGACGTGCATCTTTCGCTGCAATTACAGCTGCAAGTCTTTTTTGGGTATCTTTTTGGGGATGTCTCTACCAGCTGTACATCTATAGAGTGACATTTTTATCCATTCTTCTTTGCAAAATAGTTCAAGCTTTATCAGATTGGATGGATAGCGTCTGTGAACAGCAATTTTCAAGTCTTGCCACAGATTCTCAAATGGATTTAGGTCTGGACTTTGACTGGACCATTCTAACACATGAATATGCTTTGATCTAAACCATTCCATTTCAGCTCTGGCTGTATGCTTAGGGCCGTTGTTCTGCTGGAAGGTGAACCTCCGCACCAGTCTGAAGTCTTTTGCAGACTCTAACAGGTTTTCTTCTAATATTGCCCTGTATTTGGCTCCATCCATCTACCCATCAACTCTGACCAGCTGCCCTGTCCCTGCTGAAGAAAAGCATCCCCACAACATGATGCTGCCACCACCATGTTTCATGGTGAGTTCAGGGTGATGTGCAGTGTTAGTTTTTCACCACACTTATGCCCTGTACACACGATCGGACATTGATCGGGCATTCCGACAACAAAATCCATGGAGTTTTTCCGACGGATGTTTGCTCAAACTTGTCTTGCATACACACGGTCACACAAAGTTGTCGGAAAATCTGATCGTTCTGAACGCGGTGATGTAAAACACGTACGTCGTACGTCGGGACTATAAACGGGGCAGTAGCCAATAGCTTTCGTCTCTTAATTTATTCTGAGCATGCATGGCACTTTGTGCGTCGGAATTGTCCACACACAGTCGGAATTTACGTGAACGGATTTTGTTGTCGGAAAATTTTATAGCCTGCTTTCAAACTTTGTGTGTCGGAAATTCAGATGGAAAAAGTCTGATGGAGCCCAACACATGATCGGAATTTCCAACAACACAATCCGATCGCACTTTTTCCATCGGAAAATCCGACCATGTGTACAGGGCAGTAGACTGCTTTCACACTGAGGCGCTTTACAGGCACTACAGCGCTAAAAATAGGGCTTGAATAGCGCCTGTAAAGAGCCTCTCCTGCCTCTCCAGTGTGAAAGCCCAAGTGCTTTCACACTGGAGCGGTGCACTTGCAATACGGTAAAAAAAGTCCTGCAAGCAGCATCTTTGCAGCGCTGTAGGAGCGGTGTATACACTGCTTCTAAAGTGCCCCTGCCCATTGAAGTCAATGGGGCAGCACCGCTGAACCGTCGGCAAAGCACAGCTGCAGCGCCGCTTTGTGGGCAGTTTTAACCCTTTTTCGCCCGCTAATGGCCGAATAGCCACTAGTGGCCGCTAAAAATAGCAGCGCTTTACTGCCGACACCTCGGTATGAAAGTACCCATAGTGTTTTGATTTTAGGCTAAACAGTCTCATCTGACCAAAGCACCTTCTTCCACATGTTTGCTGTGTCTCCCACATGGCTTCTCGCAAACTAGACATGTGCATTCGTTTTCGTCCGAATGCATTTTCGTCCGAATTTCAGGTATTTTCGTTATCGTTTTAAAAAACGATAACGAAAGTGCAGAATCCGAAAAACAAAAGATCCGACATAAACAAATGCATTATTTTCGTTTTCGTTGCTACAACAGTTCGATATAGATAGGAGATTCGACATGATGATGACAATAACAATCTGTGTCCATCAAACCTGTGGTCGAATGTGCCTAACCTTAACTCTATTAGTCCAAGATTATTCTACATAGAGAGAAAAGATTCGACGTAGGGGAGGAAAGATTCGACATAGGGGAGAAAGATTCGACGTAGGGGAGAAAAGATTCGACATAGGGGAGAAAAGATAAATAAAAATAATGATGATGATGAATGTTATTGGCTGATTGTAACAAAAGAGGAGGAGCAGTAAAATAGCTAGAACTAAGTACACACGTACTTTGGCTTATGGTGTCTGTTGAAAGTTCTAAGAAGATTCGACGGAGCAGGTAAACTAAACGGCGGCGTACAGTTTAGCTGCTCCGTCGAATATTCTTTGAACATTCAACAGACACCATAAGCCTTCAATGACAGATTTGACCTTAATTTGGATTTTCGGACGAATGCAATTTTTAACGAAAAACTAAATAAATAAAAACGAATTTCGGGAGTAACTAAATAAATTTATTTTTCAGACGAAAACGAAATTCCGAAACGAAATATTTCAGTGTGCACATGTCTATCGCAAACTACAAATGGGACTTCTTATGGCTTTTTTTAAACAATGGCTTTCTTCTTGCCACTGATCCATAAAAGCCGGACTTGTGGAGTGCATGACTAATAGTTGTCCTGTGGACAGATTCTCCCACCTGAGCTGTGGATCTCTGCAGCTCTTCCAGAGTTACCATGGGGCCCTTGTCTGCTTCTCTGATTAATGCTCTACTTGCCTGGCCTTTCAGTTTAAATAGACGGCCATGTCTTGGTAGGTTTGCAGTTGTGTCATACTCTTTCCATTTTCGGATGATGGATTGAACAGTGCTCCGTGAGATGTTCAAAGCTTGGGATATTTTTTTATAACCTAACCCTGCTGTAAACTTCTCCACAACTTTATCCCTGACTTATCTGGTGTGTTCCTTGGCCTTCATGATGCTGTTTGTTCACTAAGGTTCTCTAACAAATCTCTGAGGGCTTCACAGAACAGCTGTATTTATACTGAGATTAAATTACACTCAAGTGGACTCTATTTACTATTTAGGTGACTTCTGAAGGCAATTTGGCTCCACTAGATTTTAGTTAGGGGTATCAGAATTAAGGGGGCTGAATACAAACGCACGCCCCACTTTTCAGATATTTATTTGTAAAAAAAATTTGACGGGGGGCGCATGCGCGAGGCTCGACATGGCAGACGCTGCACTGTAGAGCTCCGTACTCCCCGCCGCATACACGGAACTCGTACGGACGACTGAACCACTCCACCAGCTTCCTCCTTCAGGTATCGTTTCCTCACAAGTCTGAGCACCCTCCGGTATGGTTCTTACGGGGCACAGAGGCAGAACAAAGACCAAACCCATCAAAGAGGCATTAGCCCGCGCCTCCTCCAAGATGGCGGCGAAGGCCCGAGCCCTGGCAGAGCAGCCTACATCCTCACCCGCTCGTTCAGAGATGCTGGATAGTGAGGAGGATAGCGATCTTCACCCCATTCCAGGTGATTCTCCTCCTATCTCACAGCCTGGTATGTCACAGGCAGCTTTTATTAGACTCATGGAATCTATGCTCCATAAAGCCCTAAAAACCACATCTGACCAGATTACCAGCAGTCTGACTCGTGAAATACGCGAGTTAGGTCAGCGCACAGCAGACCTGGAAACCAGGGTGGACGATATGGAGCTCACAATCCAGGAACATGCCCAAGAACACACGGCTCTCCGTGAAGAGAACACCATGCTACTATCCCGTTTAGAGGACGCAGAAAATCGCTCGCGTAGATCCAACCTACGCCTCCGCGGTATACCAGAATCGATAGATGATATCCAATCTTTTACCACTGCCCTTTTCCAGGAACTCTCACCCTCCATCCCTATCGAACGCTTGGAATTTGATAGAATTCATAGGGCACTAACGCGACGCCAAGCAGATGGCCCGCCCCGCGACATTATTGTCAAGCTGCATTTCTTTCGTACAAAAGAACAGCTGATGACAGCAGCCCGCAACCAGAGCTCCCTACAATTCCAAAGCCATACGTACCAGCTGTTCTCGGACTTAGCACCCCTCACCATCGCAAAACGCCGTGCTATGAAACCCCAGCTCCAAATCTTGCAACAGCACCAGCTCAAGTACACTTGGCGGTTCCCGTTTGCCCTCCAATTCTCCCACCAGGGACAACAACACACATGCACCACGCCTGAATCTCTCCAGAGGCTCCTGGAATCACTCCACCTGACATCGTCACCACAACAATCAGAAACTGCCCTTCCTCGTACACCTGCAAGATCAGCCATCCATCCATATGCCACTACCCCGAAACGAAACAACCCTGATCCTGTATCAATCCGGAAAGGGACTCCGGCTCGATCATCTGGAAGCTACCAACCAAGCCCGAAGTCCCAAGCTCTACGTTGATAATCTGCGAACTGCTTTTTGTCCACTCTTTCTTTTTTACAGGCAGGTCCTCGGCGGTACCCACAGATACTGACTTCTGGATTCCCCAAGAAGACATGACAACACCCGTGACCTGTCCGACAACTACAGCTCGTCAGATTTTCATCGCGTCCTGAACTTTAATCTCCAGGGCACCCAGACCCCATTGGGCCCTCTCAGGTTCAGTTATATTATTTCTAGGTTTTTTTTTTTGTTCCCTTTTTTCTTATCTTTTTAGGGTTTGCGTCTTAAGTTTTGATGTTAACCAAAGTATTTACCTGCAAACCCACATCTGTAACATTAAGTTTATATCCTTAATTTACTTTAAGTAGGCGCTAGTGTTACGCAATTGTTAAATCTCATGGTCTTTGCTGCTCGTACCCCTTGTACTAAACGGAGAACTAGTAGCGCAGCTCAGACTATTAGTTTTTGAATTTCTATATCACATTTACTAAAATTTATTGTTCCCTTTCCCCTATCCTCCCCTCCTCCTCATTCCTCTTCCCCTCCCCCACCCCCTTCTTCCCCCCCCCCTCCTTCTTCCCCCCCTACCCCCTTCTCCCCCTCTCCCCCCTTCTTTCCCACCCCCCACCTTCCTCTTCCCCCCCCCACCTTCCTCTTCCCCCTCCCATCCCCCTCTTTCCTTCCCCCTTCCCCCTCTTTCCCCCCTTTCCTTTTCCCCCCCTCCCTCTCCTCTCCCCTCCTTCCCTTCCCCCTCCCCCCCTTCCTTCCCTCCCCTCCCCCTCACCTCCCCCCTCATCCCATTCTCCCCTCCCCTTCCTCTTTTGCCCCCTCCCCCATACCCCATGATTATGAACACCTGTTTTCTTTTTATTCATCTATAAACATACCCCTACTTAGGTATTTATGACTATCTGTACATACTTTGAAATCTGCAGAACATACAAACTGTATTGATGTTGTTATCTCCGTCTGCGGCGGGGAGCAGACTCTCTTCTATAGCGCGCCCGCTCTTTGGCTAGTTTACTGGCCGTGGAATTGGTGCACTATTCAGTCGGGCAGTGCTGACCCGCAGTCCCTCTAAATGGGCTGTGTCTCGGTACATTGCCCTACGCTTACGTCCTTTCCCCCTCCTTCCCCCTCTTTTCTCTTACTCTCACCTTACTTCACTAATTCTCGTCTTTCTCTTCTTGGCCGGTCGGCTCGCGCGGGCCCCCTACCACCTATCAGGATCCCCCCATATACCCAACAATGGCTCCACTAAATATACTAACCTTAAATGTTAAAGGGCTAAACTCTCCCCAAAAACGGGTAAAGGCTTTCCAAACATTTGCATCCCTAAGGGCTAGTGTGGTGGCCCTCCAAGAAACTCATTTTTCCAAACGCCACACCCCGAGCTTCTTTAGTTCTAAATACCCACAAGCGTTCACCGCCTCAGCGGAAACGAAACATAGAGGGGTTTTACTCGCTTTTCACCATACCACCCCATTCACTCTACAATCCGAAATAAAAGACCCGGAGGGTCGGTATCTAATCTTGATAGGGTTGCTACAGGACACAGTAGCCACTTTTGTTTCCTATTACGCCCCTAATACGAACCCTAACCCCTTCTTCTCACATCTTCTACAGGTAATAAAAACACACAGCAAAGGAACCCTGTTCCTCTGTGGCGACTCCAACTCAGTTATACAGCCCCATCTAGATAAATCACCCTATACTCCTGAGCACTACACCCCCTCTACACAATTTCGCAGACAGCTTTTAAAAGCTTCCCTTTTAGACACCTGGAGAGAATGCAACCCTACCAAGAAAAATTTTACTTTTTACTCTCACCCCCATAAATCCTTCTCCAGGATTGATCACATTTTCATTTCCATAGCATCTGCACCAACCCTACTTCAATCCCATATTCAGCCAATCACTTGGACAGATCACTGCGCTGTGATCACCGCAGTAACCTCCCTGATTCCACAACCCACAAACAGAACATGGTGCATGAACGATGCACTTTTAACCAATCAATCATATTGCCTGGACATTCAAATTGCCCTTAAAGACTATTTATTGCACAATACCACCTCAGACATCACCCCCACACTCCTCTGGGAAGCACACAAACCAGTGATTAGAGGCACATGCATCTCAGTCGCATCCCACCTCAAGAAAGACAGAATCCATAAACAACAACAGCTTGAGTCAGAATATCACCAGAGTTTCCTCCAGTTTCAAACTTCCCCTACTGAAGCTCACAAACGAACTCTAGACAAAATTAAATTAGAACTTGACATTCTACTAGCTGAAACGGCTGATAAGTCTATACGTAGATCCAACCATACTATCTACACAAAAGCCAACAAACCAGATACCTTTCTGGCCTTGCGCCTACGCAGACCAGACCGTGTTCGTGCTCCCATCAGACTTAGATTGTCTAAAGATAATGTTACTAGTAACCCGATCAAGGTGCTCTCAGAGTTCCGTAGGCGATTATCCAAACTTTATGAGGCAGGGACTGCTTTTCCCACACACCAAGCTGAAAAGCTTTTCCATAATCTACCAATCCCTACGCTGTCCACGGATAGTCGGGAGTCTATGGAGAGCGCGATCACGGTAGAGGAAGTCTTAGCAGCCATTAAGACACTTAAACCACATAAACGTCCGGGCCCAGACGGCCTCCCCAGTCTCTACTATAAAAAATTTGCAGCCGAACTCGCTCCCCTCCTCACTAACGCATTCAACGCTTTACTCAAACAACACTCCTTTGGTCGTGACACATTGACAGCACTCATTTCCATGATCCCGAAACCAAACACTGATAACACAATATGGTCTAATTTTAGACCAATTTCCTTGCTAAACGTTGATATAAAGATCCTGGCCAAAATTTTAGCCCTTCGCCTTAATCCAATTATTGGCAGTCTAATACACAAAGACCAAGTTGGTTTTATACCCAAACGGCAAGCCAGCGATAACATCAGACGTGTAATCCTCCTGCAACACCTAGCCCGATCGCGTAAAATACCAATGCACCTCCTCTCCCTAGATATAAGGAAAGCATTTGATACAGTTTCCTGGTCATACCTCCTTTATATCCTCCAACGCTGGGGCTTCGGCCCACATTTCCTTGATTGGATTAATGCTTTATATAACCACCCACAAGCATATGTACAATACTCAGGATTCCGCTCAAATCCCTTTCCTATCTCCCGTGGAACCAGGCAGGGCTGCCCCCTATCCCCCCTATTATTTGCCCTAGCAATAGAACCCCTGGCAGCCCTGATCAGAACTAACCCAGACGTTCGTGGGCTGGAGATAGCTTCCACCATGCACAAGTTATGCCTTTTCGCAGATGATGCACTACTGTTCATCACATCACCACACACTACTCTACCTAATCTCATGTGCATCCTAGATAAGTTTTCTCTGGTCTCCGGGTTAGAAGTTAACCAAACGAAGTCCAAAGCCCTCAATGTGTCACTACCACAAACAGACTTTGCATTACTTCGGCAAAACTACTCTTTCAATTGGTCCACAACATCCATTCCCTATCTAGGGATTAAACTGACTAGTGACCCTTTAAATTTATTCCATTCCAACTACCTCCCGATGTTAACCCAACTCTCTTCATTACTTAATTCCTGGCAGCCCCTTTGTGTCTCCTGGCTAGGACGAGTGGCAGCCGTGAAAATGTCCTTATTACCGAAATTACTATATCTATACAGGGTACTCCCTATAGCGATCCCCCCTTACTATCACAGGACCATACAAAACCGAGTTTTTAAATACATTTGGGGCCCCACTAAACCTAGAGTGGCCAGATCAGTACTACTCCGTCATAAGTTAAATGGAGGTCTGGGGATACCCAGCTTCTTACACTATTATCACGCAGCCCGACTGGCCCAGGCTACTCTATATCATTCTAGGAATGAAACTCCAATATGGGTCAGCCTGGAAGCCATAGATCTCCACCCAATCACAGTTACCAACTTGCTGTGGCTCCCCCCAGCTGCACGCGGCACCATAACCAATCCAATTACACAATGCACTCTCAAACACTGGGATAGATTACGCACCCCCTACAAATTGGTCTCATCACACTCCCCACTTTTATCATTCTTGGGCCATCCACAGTTCAACCCTGCACTCTCTGAACCAACCCTGTTCCAGGCTTGGGCTCAAGCGGGTCTGACTCGCATTAGTGATCTACTTAGTGGTAACTCTATAAAATCTTTCCCGGTCATACAAGCGCAAGCACACCTCTCACCTAAAGAGTGCTTCCGCTACCTCCAAATCGCTCATTTTGTTAAAACAAACTTAAAATCCAGTGCTGAGCTGGACACACAGACTGAGTTTGAGGATATATGCGACTCAGACCCGCACGCACCAGGTATCATCTCTCGCCTCTACACTCATCTCACAACATCGACCACAAATCTTCCCACTTATGCGAGACAATGGTCTAAAGATTTAAATATCGAACTCGAAGCAGATGACTGGTCTACCATATGGACTAATACGAAAAACTCATCTCAGAATGTTGTTGCCTCAGAAGCAAACTACAAGGTGCTCATGCGATGGTACCTGGTCCCGTCCAGAATCGCCAAATACCTACCCGAATACCCCCCAACTTGCTTTAGGGGCTGTAAGGATGAGGGAACGCACACCCACATTTGGTGGACATGCCCATTAGTGCAACGTTTCTGGGCTACAACATTCCAGATGGCTTCTACCCTCCATCAAGTCACATTAGAACCTAACCCAACTATAGCCCTACTCAACCTTATACCCCAGGACTATACCAAAGCCCAACGTTGTCTCCTTCTTCACCTATTCACGGCTGCCAAGCAAACGATAGCCAAAGCCTGGAAAACACCCGCACTCAACACAATTGAAATGCAAAACAGAGTTACCCAGGCAATGATCCACAGCAAAATTGAAGCAATAATACTAGATAAAGTCCCACAGCACTTCAGAGTCTGGCAGCCGTGGATAGAAAACTTTTTACCCCCAGACATTGACATGAGCCTGCTGGAACCCTGAGAAGTTTTGGTAACCAATTCCTTCTGTGAAACCACACCGGTGCCCGCGCGTCCCGACCGCCTCCCTTCCCTCTCTCAACTCTACCCCTCCTGATTCTTTCTCATCCCTATCTCTTTATTCCCCCCTCATTCTTTCCACTCCTCCCCTTAATTACCCCTGATAATGTGGGAAGTATACTCTGTTTTAGTTTTCCTTTTTCTTCTGTTGGGTTGGTCCCGATTGTTTGCCGAGACCGACCCCTCCGTTATAATCTTCAGTTATATATTATGTCTAAACCAAGGACCACGATCCACCTTAATACTACTACATCCAGTCCTACTGGATCTAGAAATATTTGACAGAGTGTAAATTGTCTGCAAGCTTTAACCACTATCAGTTCAACATGCTCCTAACTTGTTAAGTTGTACATTACCTGATAACCATATGAAACCTTGTATTGTGAAGCTTGTAACTAATGCCTGTTATTTACCAATAAAATATTTGAACCGAAAAAAATTTGACAACCATCGATCATTTTCCTTCTACTTCACAATTATGTACCACTTTGTGTTGGTCTATCACATAAAATCCCAATAAAATACATTTACGTTTTTGGTTGTAATCTGACAAAATGTGGAAAATTTCAAGGGATAGATATACTTTTTCAAGGCACTGTACGCTACCTTTCTTAAATATATGGTATCATTTCCAAATAGTCAACAAAGGCAAAATCTTAAGTTTTGATGCTTTTTATTTAAAGAGACTCTTTCACTTTGCTTATTGACAGTCTTTTTTATTATTTCACTCCCACCCCGATCCACATATATGCATCTTTGCTCTCTTGCAGCTCCATTGCTCCATTAATGCCACCACAAATCACCCATGGTTTCCATGTACGTTGAAGCATGTGACCTCCTTTTATGATGCAGTGGTTGTGCATCAGTTGTCAATTGCCAGGTCTGAATATTACATGAGGTAGGGGCTGACTTTGTCACTTCTGTGTGTAAGCTCTGACACCAAACAAAGCTTACGTAGGGCTAGGATTTAAGAGGAACAGCA
Organism: Aquarana catesbeiana; assembly: GCF_042186555.1. NCBI lineage: Eukaryota > Metazoa > Chordata > Amphibia > Anura > Ranidae > Aquarana > Aquarana catesbeiana. The sequence continues at coordinate 420,373,554 of NC_133325.1, read as the reverse complement.
GCAGGGGAGCATGAGAAAGGTGAGCATAAGTGGGCTGGGGTAAGGTTAGATTGAAAATCTTCCTTCATTTTGCACCAAATGAGTCTCTTTAATTGTCCAACAACTTAACAGAAGTAAGTGTAGACTTGGGAGCTTTCAACGTTGCTCATAATGTGAAGATCTTAGGGTATCAATATGGTTTCTCCCCCAAGCAAATTGAGTATTGCAGTGTATTATCAGCCCGGGCACTAAAAAACATGGCAGATAGATATTAGTTTATTTGGTGAAATGCTGCATATCCAACTGTTATTTACTTGGTTACAGATCTCCTTTAAAGTCTTGCTTGTTGAAGGTGCCTACAGACATGAAATCATTTGAATGATCCAACACTTGTTGGTTGGATTGTAGATCAGTTATATGTCTGTAATTCTTCCCCAGGTTCTCCTGGTTGAGCAAGCTTGAGAAGAAAAATGATTCTGTTTGATTGATGTTTTTTCCTACCTCTTGTTAAAGCTAGAATAGTCATAAAGCTGCCCCAGCACAACCAATAATGTGAATTAAATGATAAAATTCCAAGATAAACCCATTATTTTTATGGCTACAGCATGTGAGTGATTTTCAGGTGCCAAAGTATCATTATCTGTGTACCCTAAGTCAACAAGAAGCTAGTGACAGCTTGCTGACTATTCAAAATATAAATATCAGCCTTAGGTAAACTAGCATTGTGGTAATGCAAACAGGACAATTTTAGTTGACAAAGTGAGGACAAGTAAATCAATTAAGCCCAACAGACATTTTCAAGAAATAGTCTTATCATTCTAAGAAAACAGTTATGAAATACACCTCTAAAACTCAAAATGAAGTTCAATACAACTACAGAAATATCTTAAGTGAATAAAAGGTAAAAATAACTGTTCAGAGAGGCTGCAGGGAATTGTATTCAATATAATTAAAAAACTCTTACCTGCATACCTGTAGAGCTTTCTTTCGATTGTGTACTCTTGGGAAAAAAAGAACAACAAGACTAAAGTAAATGTTGATTGAAGCAGGAGGAACATCCATGGTAGAAGTCCTCGAAGACTGGAAGAGTATCTTGGTGGCATTTTTATAATTTGTCGGAATAATAAAATAGCTTTAACTTGTTCAGCACAAACAAGTTGATGGGGGAGGAAAGTGACAGTGATGGGTGTTAACCAAATGACGCAGGCCCTTATCTTTCACAGGCCCCAGGACTATCAGCTACCATATTTTGTCAGCATGGGCTTGGTTAAAATTGTTAGAAAAGTTAAATTAAAGAACACACAGGGGCAGTCCAACATTTTCAGAAAGTCAGTACACACACAAAATGTGCTTATAAAACTACAATAATTATGCAGCACCCAGTTGGAATTCAGAGTTTGAATACAATTCATTAAATACATTAAAAAATTCAGAGTATGAAATGTATTAAACTTTAAAGTGGACCTTCAGTAATTTTTTCATTTTTCCATCTACTAAATCTTCTGCCCTTGTTGTTTTAACTTTGGATAGTACAACATTTTTTTTTCTGCCAGTAAATACCTTATACAGCCAACTTCCTGTTTCTTGTCTGGTGAAAAGCCTAGGTTTATGACATCATGCACAGCGCTCTCTCACTCTCGTGAGAGTTTGCCAGGAAAGGAGGGAGGATGAGTCATAAGACGGCCAATGAGAACTGCAGGGCTGCATAGCTGGAGGCGTGCCTCTGTGTGTCTGTGTAAATCCAGGATGTGAACAGGCAGCCCACAGTTAAAATGGATGCAGCCAGACTCAGTGGAGGGAGATTTCTGCAGCATATTTGGCAAGTACAGAATCACAGTATATATAAAATAATATGTTAAGTGGTTGGAGGGAAGTTTCAGGTGGCAAAGATGTTTTTATTACAAATTATGTGAGCAGACTGCAGTTCATCTTAAAGGCATATCTAAGGCTAAAACGTTTGTGTTAAACTCTTTTTAGATTTGTATTACTGTTTTTGTCCCAGCTGTAGCGATTCACCCTTTTTATTTAGTCTGGTAACCATTAGCAATGGGACAGAAAGTGATTGAAAACCATACTTTTACAGTTGTCACCTGAACAGGAAGTGAGAGCAAATCCATCAGCGTGGATACTGGCTCTGGTGACAACTGCTTCTCACTTTGGAAACATTTACTTTCGCTTCCTGTTATGTCTCTGGGGCAAGAAATGCTCTCAACAAGAATAAACAGCAAAAAACACTGACAGGGTTTTACCGCTTCCCTACTGTAACCAAACTAAACAAAAGCTTTAGATATACTTTAAGACAAATGGTTACATGAGTTAATTCCCTTTGCAAATGACTATTGGTCATTGAACTATGATAAAAAATAAAGCTTATTGCATTCTACTTAATTTCTTTCATTCACATTTCACATTTTTATTAGATCCTGAAGTGAGGTCAACTTACTGTACTTAAACAACTGTTGTCAAGACACAGTACTATGTCAGTTTTCCTCTACAGCACAGGTACCACAAATCCTTATTTGTTCCTTATTTGTTCAAATATACAAACATTAACTTACCGTATCATATAATAAAAAAAGAACACTCAGGGACTCTTGTTCAATCGCATTTGACAGTGGGTACGCTCCATTTTTGGTGGATGCCTCGCTCTTAGGGCCGATTCACACTATTGCAGTGTGTTGACGCTCCTTGTGCTGTATGTCAACGTGCATTCATCATTTGAATGGGCTATCTAACACACCAGAACACACAAAAAAAGGTGCATATACTATTTCCAGCAGTTCACTACACTACACATGTTTGCATTGCCACATACTTTGCTGCATTGCAAAGCAGGTCTGTGGGTAAGGTACACTGGGGTGCAATTCAGAATGAATGACACTTCACTGAACCAACACAAGCAACATGATTTGCTGCATGGTACTGCAATGCTTCTTTGCACACTTCACTGTGGAAAAACCCAAATTTACCTAATTTTTATAACAACCCTCATCCTGTCCTATGGATTAGATTTGGTGTTAAAAAGCTTTATGATGTCAGCAGAAAGGGAGCTCTGATGTCCTTCAATGGATTAAAATCTTTAAATCAGCTAACTAACATTCTTTTCGTTATCTACAGTTAAAGCATGCCTTTCCATCGCAGTTTGGGACCAGCCGACTCTCCCTCCAGTTAAGGGGGCTTGAGCAATTGTTGAGGGATGATAGCCTTGCCAAGGCACTGTCTATAATATGTAAACATTTGTTTCCAGAGGCGGATAAACTCCAACAGGTATGCAGAATGGCATGGGTCAATGATATCATGGAGCTAGATAATTACGATTGGGACAACATGTGAGAGGCCCCCTTTACTAGATTACTATCTGCCAGGGATGATTTGACTCTGGCTAAACTTGCTGTTGTTCATGTGTCAGTGCTAGCTTCCTTCATATTTTTGGGACTGCCCAGCCATTAAATATACTGGATGGATATTTTGGCTTGTATTAGCTGGGTCACTACTATTCCCCTTACTCCCTCCATAGGGGTTTGTATTTTATGTTTGGTAGATTCCTTAACTATGAGCAGAGCCATCTGTACCTTACTTACATTATTGCTCTTTTATGCCAGGAAACACATTATACTGTCCAGGAAGAAGGCTTCACTTTGTCCAGTCAGGGCTCTGACAGTGCCCATAGCCCTAATTGGCAAAGCTTTGCACCTGATCATCCCGCCGAGCGCTCCACACCTGACCATCGCTGCCGAGAGAAGACAATAATTATTGCTAGCAGCTATAGAAGCCGCTAGCGATAATCGCAGGTGAATCCAGCAGGCTCGATCAATCAACTTGGTACATCCAGCCTACCCACACACGGCTCAAATCATGCTGAACCGGACGAGGTTCGAACCACTATGTCTGCCCTGGGTCCATCAGTTTCTTTAAACATTCGTGCATGTACCACTGGTTAAAATCCAGTGCTATACATTATCAAATGCTATCACTGTTGGCCAGGCTCGAGATATGCCTGGAAATACTTTATCTATACTTTCCTTTTTCTGAGTTGAGCATGAAATAAACCATGCACTACACAATCATTATTGTTATAAGCTGATTGGTAGCAATGGACAACAAAAAAAGTTCTTGTTAGCATGCTGTTCATACATACGTTCTTAGAAGAGTAATAGAGAATATATTAAAAACCATTTCAGAGGAAACAGTTCACACTGTAGCTTGCATGCACCCTTGCTGTCACCAGAATTATGTTGTGAACCTTTTAATGCTATATTTTCTAGGTATATGTTCAGGGAGAATCACAGACTGTAATATACATATTTTAGTCTACCTCGCTATAACCTGCTGAATTATACATTTTTGTTGATCCGCAAGCCCTGTCATGTTTATCATGCACTGCAGTGATGGTGGCCAAAAGGCTATATGTATTTAACAGTAACTGGTTATAAAATGTAATCACTTGAAGACCGAAATGCTACACCCCCTTCCTGCCCAGGCCATTTTTCAGTAATACTGTACCCAAATGAATGTTATATCATTTGTAGCACCCTCTAGTTAGGTAGGTGCTAGAGTGAGAACTTTTCTGGAGAGTAGGAAAATTGAGACCAGCCTAGCTGGTGGCTAGGTCTGTTTGTTTTCGTTCTTGCCTGGGAGTGGCTCAGAATGGGGCTGGGTGACTCACAGGTAGCATCACTGTCATCTCCCTTTTCCTTCTAGAAAGTGCTGGGAGGAGAGGAGGGGAGGAAAGGTGGAGCTGCCTGGGGTATCTTGAGGAGCCTTGACCAATCCCCAACTTGGGGTCAGCCCAGCTGGGGAAGAGTTGTCTGGTGGAAGAGCTGGAGTGAGAGAGGGTGGAGGCTGTCGGGGCCCACGGGGAGCTCCCCAGTCTGGGTTCAGGTGCATCCAGGAGGAGGAGTGAAGAGATCCTGGGAGAGAGGTACACGAGAGAGCAAAGAGAGGACAGCGGGAGAGAACACTGCTAAAAGACTCCAGGGAGGACAACTGGTCACAGCCTGGAGGGCTGGTGAGTTAGGCACAGTCGGGAGGATTGGGGAGGCACACCTGAGAGAACTGGGAGTTTGCAGTTTGAGATGGGTGCAGAACTAGAAGAGAGGACTGTGGGAAGGGCAGTGGAAAGAGGTCATTGCAGCCAGGCTGGCTGGCAGGGCCTGAAGAGAGCTATCTGAGGCCGGTAGCTGAATAGAGGACAGTTAGCACCTTAACTATTTCTACACCACTGGGGCCCGAGTACCTGAGGAGTACTTTTAAAAGGGAGCTCAACAAGTTGATGGACTCACAGAGATCTGGAGCATCAGCAGATGACATATATGTCCCCAGGCTGTGGTATTACCACAGCCTGAGGTTTTTGTCCGACCAGACAGAACCCAGGCCATCACTGTCTACACTTCCTTCAACGTCTGCTGAGGCCACAGCTCCAGAGGTCCACCCAGTTCCTGCTGCACAGGATGAAGATGTGGAGGAGCCCAGTTTGACCCAGGTATAGCATTGTTGAACATATTTGTATCCAAAAATACAATGATGATAACTAGACGTTATTTTTAAAATATTTCTGCCTTAACAAAGTGGTTTCCATTTAAATAGACAGTAGTGAACAAAAATCTAGAGTCCTGTAAAAAGCTGCGCTAAAATTATTAAAAGTTCATATAAATGACATCAAGGGGATTTCTCCAAGTCCTTATTTCAAAGTGAAAACACCACCACCGTGCACTTCTAAGCAGTAGTGACAATCCACCCTAGTAGTAGAGCCTGCTTACCAGATGGCAAGCATAAAAGGGCAAGTGGCTTTAGCCTAGCCAAGGCCTTTTAGCTTGCTGACGCTCCCGGTGTTCCTATGGGGGGTAAATCTCCAGGCTCCCTTAGGTTATCCTCATGTCGCCATTCAACACGAAAAACCCGGATGACTGGAGGGATGTCTGTGTTCCAGATCTTCTGATGGGGCCTCTCTGCTCCCAGGAGGTTTACCTGTCTGAGTGAACAAAAATGATTTGTACAAGAATAAAAAATGTTGGGGTCAGAATGATAGTCTTTTCTAATTGCCCACATGGCTTTTTTTCAGCGGGATCGCGGGGGAACGCAGTTCCAGCACCTCTTGGACTGACTGTATGTAATGGCAAGGGGTGCTGGGGTGTGCTGCAGGGTATTGATGCTCACTGCTGGGGATCTATTTTTGCAAGGGGGGTCTATTGTTGCTGGGGAGATCTATTGTTGCTGGTGGGGGACCTATTGTTGCTGGGGAAGTCTTATGTTGCTGGGGAGTCAGTTGTTGTTGAAAGAGATCTACTGATGGGGGAGATGTGTATTGTTGATGGCAGACAGACAGACTATTAATGCTGGCTGTGCGGAGATCTGTTGATGCTGCGGGGAGTCTATTGTTGCTGGCGGGGAAATTTTGTTGTGGTTGATCCATTGTTGTTAGGGGGATCTATTGTTGCTGGCTGCAGGGAATCTATTTTGCTGCTTTTCTTCATATAATTATCAAATTCCATACAAATTACTTAGCACCTCAAAATGATACTTGGTTCTATATTGTCTAAAAGGGACGGTACTAGGAGGTGGGTAGGGGCGGAGAAAAGGGGGAGTTCCTGCACCTATTGTCTGGAAAAAAAAGCCCTGTAAATTGCCCACATTCAATTTGCAACAGTGAGGAGATCAAAATTGTGTGTGATTGGTGGCCAAACCCTAAAAAAGATTCTAATTATGTCCCATTTTCATACACAGGAAAGTGTTAGTCAGGAGGAGCCCGTGGCCAGCAGCCAGACAGAGTCTCAGATCCCTCCCCTATGCCCTCCTGCTAAAAGGGCCAGGAAGAGCAGGAATCTGGACGAGGCCACAGCTGCCTTCCTCAGCCAGGCCACTACTGCCATCAGGACAGACCCAGATGAGGCTGAGGGATTTGCCGTGGTGACTTCCAATAAATTAAGGCAGATGGATGGTGAGCAAAGGAGCAGGTGTTCATTATTATCCCATTAAAGAAGAAGAGAATGTGCGCTGCATTTCGAGATTTCATAATTTGCTGTTAAGTCTCCATTACGAATGCTAGTTTACAAGACCGTCCGCTTCCGGCTTGTCCTTGCTTCCGAGCATGCGTGTTTGTACTTTGGACTTTTGTGTGACGGACTTCTGACAACGAGACAAAAATCTGACAACAGACTGTTGTCCTCCTAAAATTTACTAGCCTGCCATCCAACATTTGGCGGAAAGTTGGACAACAATTGTCTGATGGAGTGTACAAACGGTCGGATTTTAGGCCAACGGTCTGTCATCACACAATTCCCGGACGAAAATCCGATCGTGTGTACGAGGCTTTAGACTATGCGAGTTTATGTTTTATGGGTGCTCATGGTATACTGTGACTGGCATTGTGGTTTGGTACATTCGGAAAGTTGTACTTTTCAAAAGTCCAATAAAGCTGTGGCCTTGCCCTATTTCCACCTTAATCAGCTTCTGTGTCTTTTTTGGGGGGGCAGGGTATTGGTTTATTAGTTGGTCTTAACAAAGTCTATGATCCAGGTCGAAAAGTCCGCTCGTCTGTATGCTAGTCCGACGGACAAAAACCGACGCTAGGGCAGCTATTGGCTACTGGCTATGAACTTCCTTGTTTTAGTCCGGTCGTACGTCATCACGTACGAATCTGTCGGACTTTGGTTGATCGTGTGTAGGCAAGTCCGTTCATTCGGAAAGTCCATCATAAAATCCGTCAAAGTCCGCAGGACAAAGTCTGCTGTAAAGTCCGCTTGTGTGTACGTGGCATTACACACAGTTTTTGAAGGAACTCGGCAAGTAGATTGTTCCAAACATCTTGGAGAACTAACCACATATCTTCTGTGGATGTAGGCTGACTCAAATCCTTGTGTCTGTTCATGTAATCCCAGACAGACTCCATGATGTTGAGAACAGGGCTCTGCGGGAGCCAAACCATCACTTTGAGGAGTCCTTGTTCTTCTTTATGCTGAAGATAGTTCTTATTGGCTGTATGTTTGGGATCAATGTCCTGCTGCAGAATACATTTGGGGCCAATCGCATGCCTCCCTGATGGTATGGAATGATGAATAAGTATCTGCCTGTATTTCTTAGCATTGAAGCCATTGATTGGGCAAAGCTGAGGACCACAGACGCAGTGTTGGCCAAGGAAACTTAAAGAGGAGTTCCACCCAGGAGCTCCATTAAAAGAAAAAAAAAATTAAAAGTCAGCAGCTACAAATACTGCAGCTGCTGACTTTTAATTGGACACTTACCTGTCCCTGGGTCCAGCGATGCGGGGGATCGAAGCCCCGCTCGTCCCCCCCTCTGCTCGTTGGCGCCGGCATTTCAACTGTGGGCCCCGGGCTGTGGCTTCACAGCCTGGCACCCACTGCGCATGTGCGAGCGGCGCTGCGCGCCGTGATTGGCCGCTCAATCACCTGGAACCTGTAATGGGTCCCAGATGATTGACAGGAGGGAGGGAGCAGAGCCGAGCCCTTCCTGTGCCTGGGGGGAAGTGATGTCACCAGCCCAGGCAAAGGAAGAGGCAGACTACGAGGGACCACCTAGCAACAGGCATTTAGAGGTAAGTAAAAAAAAAAAAATATTCAAATGTTTTTTTGTTTTTGTTTTTTTACAATTTTTCAGGTATTTTTGTTTTTTTGGGTGGAACCCCACTTTAATGCAGAAGATGAAAGACATCATGCTTACTTCCCTTCTACATCGGAAGATGTCCAGCAGTGCCATCAGCACGGAACTGGCGGAAACCAGTGGGACCCTGGTACACCCATCTAATGTCGGGCCAGAAGTAGTCTTCATTGAAGAATTGCGGCCAAAAAAACATACCTCCAAAATTACCCATTTTTGTAAACCAGACACTCCAAGGTATTTAATAAGAAGCATAGTGAGTTTTTTTCAAGTTGTAATAATTTGCCACAATTTTTGGGAAAACGAATGAATAAAATAAAATTTGCAAATTTTTGCACAGTTGTAATTTTAACAAGTTTTTTCTCAGGCAGGGGAGCGCCTCCCCATTCTAGGCTAGAAGGCTGTCTGTTTCTTTTGATGCACACAGTGTAGGGGGACACAACTCTAGTCCCAGCATGCAAGGGTGGCTCCACAGGATGCTACAAGAAAAAGAAGCCACCCTGAAACAGGGAACCTGGGGCAGTGATCATGGTAGTAGATTAAACTGGGACGTTGCAAAGGAATAAAAGATAAAAAAAAAGCTGTATATTCAGTGATCAAATCAGTTGCTGAAAGTGCTTACAAAAGGGGGTTAATTATCACTTTATTAACCGCTTTCAGTAGATATACTGCTGCAGGGTGGCCACCCTGCGCCGGATCACGTACCTAGTACCTAGTATGTGATATGCATGCCCCCGCTGTGCTGCGCTTCATTGCAGCACAAAAAAATCAGCGGGTTCCAGTTGCTGATTGGTTGCCGGCACTCGCCATTCGGCTCCAGTAATTACAAACGCAGGGCTCTCTTCTGACAGCAGCAATGTGCCATTTTTTCTCCCTGGTGATTGTCAGTGTCAGTTAGTCAGTTTCCACACAGTGTGAGATTGCCCGCTGCATTATCACAGTCCCACTATAAGTTGCCATTACTAGTAGAAAAAATACAAATAAATATTTTATATATATATATATATATATATATATATATATATATATATATATAATCTCACAAAAGTGAGTACACCCCTCACATTTTTGTAAATATTTTATTATATCTTTTTACATGACAACACTGAAGAAATGACACTTTGCTACAATGTAAAGTAGTGAGTGTACAGCTTGTATAACAGTGTAAATTTTTTGTCCCCTCAAAATAACTCAACACACAGCCATTGTCTAAACCGCTGGCCACAAAAGTGAGTACACCCCTAAGTGAAAATGTCCAAATTGGGCCCAAAGTGTCAATATTTTGTGTGGCCACCATTATTTTCCAGCACTGCCTTAACCCTCTTGGGCATGGAGTTCACCAGAGCTTCATAGGTTGCCACTGGAGTCCTCTTCCACTCCTCCATGACGACATCATGAAGATATGCATCATATTTAGAAGAGGCTTCCTTCTGGGATGACAGCCATGCAGACCAATTTGATGCAGCGTGCTGTGTATGGTCTGAGCACTGACAGGCTGACCACCCACCCCTTCAACCTCTGCAGCAATGCTGGCAGCACTCATACGTCTATTTCCCAAAGACAACCTCTGGATATGACACCGAGTACATGCTCTCAACTTCTTTGGTCTACCATGGCGAGGCCTGTTCTGAGTGGAACCTGTCCTGTTAAACTGCTGTATAGTCTTGGCCACTGTGCTGCCGCTCAATTTCAGGGACTTGGCAATATCCTTTTATCATAGGCCATCTTTATGTAGTGCAACAATTCTTTTTTTCAGATCCTCAGAGAGTTCTTTTGACATGAGGTGCCATGTTGAACTTCCAGTGACCAGTATGAGAGAGTGAGACCCCTTTCACACTGTGCTGCCCGGGCATCAGTGGTAGAGCGGTGCTATTTTTAGCGCCGCTTTAACGTCATTTTAGCGGCGCTATTCGGCCGCTAGCGGGGTGGTTTTAACCCCTGCTAGCTGGCAAAAAGGGGTTAAATCCGCCCGCAAAACGCTGCTGCATCAGCGTTATAGCAGCACTGCCCCATTGTTTTCAATGGGCAGGGGCGCTTTAGGAGCGGTGAGTTCACCGCTCCTAATGCGCTGCTTGCAGGACTTTTTTTGACGCCCTGCCAGCGCAGCACCCCAGTGTGAAAGCACTCGGGCTTTCACACTGGGTTTGCAGCTGCGGCTTTTTTCAGGCGCTTCACAGGTGCTATTTTTAGCGCTAAATCGCCTGAAAAGCGCCTCCAGTGTGAAAGGCGTCTAAAAGTGGTAACACCAAATTTAACACACCTGCTCCCCATTCACACCTGAGACCTTGGTAACACTAACGAGTCACATAAGAGGGAGGGAAAATGGCTAATTGGGCCCAATTTGGACATTTTCACTTAGGGGTGTACTCACTTTTGTTGTCAGCGGTTTAGACATTAATGGCTGTGTGTTGAGTTATTTTGAGGGGACGTCAAATTGTTATACAAGCTGTACACGCACTACTTTACATTGTAGCAAAGTGTCATTTCTTCAGTGTTGTCACATGAAAAGATACAATAAAATATTTACAAAAATGTGAGGGGTGTACTCACTTTTGTGAGATACTGTGTATATATATATATATATATATATATATATATATATATATATATATACCATGATTTTTAGATGCTATAACTTTCATGCAAACCAATCAATATACTCTTACTGGGATGTTTTTTTTTTTTTTTACCAAAGATATGTAGCAACATACATTTTGACCAAATTTTATTAAGAAATTTTATTTTTTATTTTTTTTATTGGATATGTTTTATAGCAGAAAGTATAAAATACTGTTTTTAAAAAAACATTGTCAACATTTTTTTCATTTATATCCAGTGGCGGCTGGTGGTAACATTTTTTTGGGGGGGCGGCAAACAGTGCACCCACAGCCACCCGCCCCCGTCTGTCGATAGGTCGGTAATACACCCCCGGGAAGGCGGTTATGGGCCCGCCACTTACCGCATCTAGGGGGTGGGCAGCGCTTCCTCCTCCTAGGCCAATTGGAATGCTTCTCCCTTCGGCTAACGGGTCTCCAACCTGCTTCCTGATTGGCCAGGAGGAGAATCAGTGTGACAATGGCGAATATTCATTCGCTATTGTCACACAACTGCGTAGGCCTTTTTTGAAGCCTATTAGAGCCTCTGGCTATAATCACGTGCCTCAAAAAAACCCCGATTTGAATCCATGCGTCTGGTGCCCCGCGTGTAGATTAGGGGCCGGATGCATGGATAAGGGGGGTGGCCTAATGAACGGGTCACCGCTGTTTATATTGCAAAAAAGAAAAAACCCAGTGGTGATAAAATACCACCAAACGAAAGGGTGTGTGTGTGTGTGTGTGTGTGTAATTGTCAGTTAAAATAATGCAGTGCTACATCATAAAAAATGCCCTGGTCATGAAGGGGGGTAAATCTTCTGGAGGTTAAGTGGTTAAACCATGTAAATGTGGAAAACATTTGGAATGGAAACATTGGGTTGTTCTAAACCGTTTAAGGTATTTTATGCTGCACATGACATGCTTACAGTAGACAGAATAACATAAATGTAGGCACATAGACAGCCTATCGTTTACAATACATAGGAATAAATAGCAGACACGTGGTAAACATTGGAGACAGTTGCTGTGATTACATCTGATAGTGTCTGGCTTATTTGTGTAATGCATTGTTTCTCTTGTCGATCATACGCTGCCTCCAATGAGTGCTAAGCATTCACTTTCCATTGCATGTGACATGCCCCCCGTGCAGTTGCCGTCACCCCTCCTATGACAATCACACCCCCAGCACAATCCAGGTCTAGCAGTGGGCGGGATCTTCGGTCCAGCCCTTCATCTTGCGGACGTGGAACCCAAAACAAACCCGCCCAGCGCTCTGCCTCCAGGGTAAGCGACGGCCCCTCCCTATCGCTCTCTTCATTGGTCAACCGGCTGTCACCCTTTCCCCAGAACTGTCTGTGGTTGGTTCCAAGGTTTGACACATCCCACCCCCTCGCCTCTCACTACCTGAGTTCCCGCGCACCACACTTGCGACCCAGCGTCTCCGCCCCCTGCACCGACGCTGCTTTTTTTATTGGCCGTCAGCCGTGTCGCTCGCAGGCTTTCTCCTCCCATTCTTTCGGCTTTTCTTTCTAAGGCCACCAAAGCTCAGGGAGAACTCCCTGCGTCATTATTGGCAGCTTGCCCTTGAAGTGGGTTGGCTGGCCTCGTTGTCACACAACGTGAGCCGACCCCGGATTGGCCCCCCACACCGTCGGTCACAATGTGGGCGGAAGCGCGTTCGGTCCTCCCCTGGCTGCACCGTTGCTGAGGGGAGGAGGAGGAGGGGCCTCCATCTTTATTTCTTTGTTTCAAATCGTGTAAACTCGCCGTTTGGCCGTTCATTCCATGTGTGTGTCGGTGGCTTTCCGGGCGGACCGCCCCTGGTGATCCCTGGAGCGGGTGTGAGCGCTGTCTCGGTGGACGGGGAAGGCCTCGGGTGGCGGCGACGGCGGGAGGAGGAGGACACCGGGAGAATGAAGCGGCGGAATGCGGACTGCAGTAAACTCCGGCGCCCGTTAAAACGGAACCGAATTACGGATGGCATCTACGGGAGGTGAGTGAGAGAGGCGAGTGGCCGCGGAGTACAGGGGGAGGAGCAGGCCTAAAGGGAAGCCTCGGCCTTTCCTATGTGCTGGCGGCAAGGCCTGTGTGTCAGTGCTGGGAGCTGGGCCTCCTCTGTACACATGTTCTACACAACCTTTGTCTGCTATGTTGTGTGTACAAGGCCTCTGTCACTGACAGCTCCATACCCACACATGGTCACTGACAGCTCTATGGAGCTCACTCCATTACTCCTTCTATCAGGATCCTCATAGTAGCTCCAAAATACCCTGCAAGTTGTCATGGAGACAAAATACTGCTTGTTCTTGTTACTTTATTCTATAGTCTTAACGTGGCGCTTCCTTTTCTCCACCCCCTCTTATAGTCTTAACGCAGTTATAGAGGATTTTTTTTCGCATAACATAGTATACTTGCCTGCTCTGTGTAATGGTTTTGCACAGAGCAGCCCTGCGCTTTCTCCTTTTGGGGTCCCCCCCTACTCATCCTCCTCTTTCTCCCCTAGCCACTATAGCAAGCTACTTCCTATGGGGCGGGCTGTGTGCACCTATAGACGCACACAGCGCAGCAGCCAGCCCCCCACTACAGGATTTGATTGACAGTAGCAGGTGACAGTGCCTCTGTTTAATGTGAATGCAGAGAGAGAGCCGCTACAGACGGACACAGTGCTAAATAAAGGGAGGACTCGGGTAAGTATTTAGAGCAGGGGTCTCAAACTGGCGGCCCTCCGGCTGTTGAGAAACTACAAGTCCCATGAGGCATTGCAAGGCTGACAGTTTCAAGCATGACTTCTAAAGGCAGAGGCATGATGTAGTTCTGCAACAGCTGGGGGGCAGCCAGTTTGAGACCCCCGATTTAGAGAAGTGAGGGGGGTGATACAAACACTAGGATATTTTTTTTTTATCTTAAGGCTCTGTTTCCACTACTGCGAGTTGTCATGCGACTTCACATGTGTCAAGTTGCACAAGTAAAACCCATGTATTTTAATGGTCCCCATTCTAATTGGTGTGACTCAAGTCGCAGTGACTCCAAAAAAACGTTTTTGCACTACTTTGTTCCAACTTCGGTGCGACTTGTTCTTACATGGTTTTCATTGGTCACATGACATCGCATAGCAAAGTCGCAGTGTAAATCGCGTGACTTTGGCGACTCAATAGTGGAAACATAGCCTAAAGCTTTTGTTGCCCCAACACGTCATATTCCTGATGTGTGCCTGCTGTACCATGTACGTGTATGAGTCTCCTGTTATCTTTGTATTGCTTCCTTTGTGTGAAATCCCTGGTGTTCCTGCCAGTCCCTCTGCTTTCCGATTAGAAACTGACCACACTAAGCAGGAGAACACACTGTGGTCAGTTCTCTAGCTATTTTGGGAACTCAATGTACGCTCCTCCAATGGCCAGAAAATGTGCCTAAAAATGGAGAGCAAATGAGCATGTGCAGAGCAGGGTGAGACAGTGTATTACTGGATGTTAACAGTAGAGACACTTTTTTAAAATTATTATTGGTACTTATATAGCGCTATCAATTTACGCAGCGCTTTACATATACGTTGTACATTCACATCAGTCTCTAGCTTCAAGGAGCTTACAATCTAAGGGTCCCTAACTCTCATACATTTTACATATATATATATATATATATATATATATATATATATATATATATATATATATATATATATATATATATATATATATTAATTATCTCTCGTCCAATTTAGACAGGATCTGATTACCCTACCAGCATGTCTTTAGAGTGTGTGAGGAAACCCACGCAGGCACAGGGAGAACATGCAAACTCCAGGCAGATGGTGCCGTTACTTTTTAAAGTTTTACTTAGCTATACCTGCAAAAGTGGCCAGCAAGAAGTCTTCTAGCAGGATTTAATTTTCTGTCTAAAGTTCCGCTTGGAGCCCTGGATCACACTGAGCTGCGGGAATAAAACACTCGCACAGTTTTATTTCCGCATTTCAGTACCGATTTCCGGGGCAATTTTAGAGACATGTACGGGTTTCTTTGCAGATGTCAATGGTAATCACACTCTGAAATCACCAGACATAGTATAGAAATTACTTTTGGGAATGCCAGCAATTGCCACTGTTTTGGCGTGCAATTTGACATGTCAAATCGCATGCCAAATCTCATCAATGTGAACCAGGGCTAATGCAGGGAAAGTTTTAAAATGGTTGTAAATGTCCCCTTGTAAAACAACCAATTCAATTTAGAAATAAAAGGCAAAGCCATTGTGTATAGATATAATAAAGCATCCCAGCGAATGGCTGTGCAGGTGGAGTTCTTAGCACAGCTATAAAACTGACCACGCTGTGCTCTCATGCCTTGTGTGGTCAGTTTTTGATAGAGAAGCAGAGTGATAGACCGGAACACCAGGCATTTCCCACAAAGGAAGCAACACAAAGACACCAGGATACTTTTTCATACAAGTATATGGTAATGCAGGCACATATCAGAGGTATGAAATGTTGAGTTTCCATATCCTTAGAAGAGAAAAAGAAGCCTTGGCTTTAGAACCACTGTAAGTAGAACTAAAGATGCATCATTTTTGTTCATTTTGTATAGAGTGAGGGAGGATTATAACCCCCTGACAGTTTGTTTTTTATTTTTTCCCATCTGTCTCATTGGGGAGATTTCCATTCACCTCCATCCACTAGCCAAAGCAGAACTAGTGTCCCTTTTGGAAGATTCCCTCATTATTCATGTTCTGGGGAAAATCCAAAATGCGGGGTTTTCTTTCTTAGTAATAGCAGTAAACAAAAACCTAATAGAGGCACAGACATCAATAAAAACCTAACATGTTTTAATCCCTCTCCACTCTTTTCAAAGCCAAAAAATAATTTTTACCTTTAGTTGTACAGTTCTATAATGTGACACTAAACTCTGGTTTAAAAAATATATTCTCCTAAAGTATGTATTCTTAAAGTGATGATACTAAAGGATATTTTTTTATTTACTAAAATAAAAAAGATGCCGTACTTATCTGCTTTGTGTAGCAATATTGCGCAGAGCGGCCCCCACACCCTTCTTATTGCCCCCTTAGCAAGTCGTGTGCTATGGGGGCACGGGTGCAGGCACATTTCTAATTAGAGCTGTGTGTGTCCATAGACACACATGCCTGTAAGCCCAGCCCCCTCTCATTCTACACAGTTCAGTTTCTCCTGTGAGAGCAGGAAGAGATGAGACGTGCTGCAGCTGGGACAGCGCTGGATCGGTGAGAGGAGTTGGGTAAGTGTTTAGGGATGGGAGGGGCTAGAACACCACCTGGGGTTTTTATACTTTAATTTAGAGAATGCATTAAGGTAAAAACTCTTTAGTTTAGAACCACTAACGCAAAATAATACCTTCTATTATAGCTCTCAGCCTCCTCCAGATCTCCTTTTTTTTTTTTCTTTTTTTTTTTTTTTTTTTGCTGCTGTGATCTGACTTCCTGTTAGAGGGGGGGCTACATTCGTTCTCCATGATCTTCTCTATTGGAGGTCGACCGATATGGGTTTTTCTCTGGCCGATGCCGATATTTAGAAATCGCGGCGGCCGATATGTTAGGCCGATTTTTTTTTTTTTTCCTAAAATCTAACAGACCCCGTTCACACTGGGGCGTTTTTCAGGTGCTTTTGGGCTTAAAATAGTGCCTGCAAAACGTCTCCCCTGCAGTCTCAGTGTGAAAGCCCGAGTGCTTTCACACTGAGGCGATGCGCTGGCAGGATGTTAAAAAAGTCCTGCAAGCAGCATCTCCTCCACCACTCCTGCCCATTGAAATGAATGGGCACCGCTGCCGAAGTGCCTGCAAAGTGATTCGGCAGCAGCGCTACACGGGCACATTTAACCCTTCATCGGCCGCTAGCTGGGTTATAAGCGCCCGCTAGCAGCCGAATAGCTCCACTAAAATGACGGTAAAGCACTGCTAAAACTAGCAGTGTTTTACCGTCAACGCCTTCCCGCTCCAGTGTGAAAGCAGCCTTAAAGCGTTTGTAAAGGTGTTTTTTTTTTTTTTTTTTTTAAAATAACAAACATGTTATACTTACCTTCACTGTGCAGCTCGTTCTGCACAGAGTGGCCCCGAACCTCGTCTTCTGGGGTCCCTCGGCGGCTGTTTCAGCTCCTCCCCGCAAGCATTCACCACCTTAATGCGAGCTCCCTCGCACGGTGGTGAGTGCTTGCGGGCGCGCTCCCGTGATACAGCCGGCGGCTATAGCCGCTCGCTGTATCACTCGGCCCCGCCCCCCGGCGCGCCGCGTCATCGGATGTGATTGACAGCAGCGCGAGCCAATGGCTGCGCTGCTTTCAATCCATCCACTGCAGCCAATCAGCGGCCAGGGTGAGCGGAGGAACAGATGTCGGGAACGCGAAGCTGACTTTCGAGGCGTCAGGTAAGTAAAACGGGGGGCCTGGGGGCGGCGGTTCTGTCAGAAGTTTTTTCACCTTAATGCATAGAATGCATTAAGGTGAAAAAATTTTTACCTTTACAACCCCTTTAAGTGATACAGAAAATTTCTTACATTTATTAAACAAACCTCCAATCAGTTCACTTGTATGTATAATTTAGATAAAAAACAATATCTTAAATATTAAATACACAAACAGGTAATCAAAACTTTTGGAAGAAAAAAAATGGGCTAACTTTACTGTTTGTTTTTTTTTTTTTTTTTTAATACATTAGTGTATTTTTTCCCCAGAAAATTGGGTTTGAAAGGCCACTGCGCGAATGCCATGTGACATAAAATATTGCAACAACCACTATTTTATTCCCTAGGGTCTCTGCTAAAAAAAATATGTTTGGGGGTTCTAAGTAATTTTTTTTTTTTAGCAGAAAATACAGGATTTTTACTTGTAAGCAATAAGTGTCAGAAAAGGTTTAGGCCCCTTTCACATGAGGCGGACTCCGTTTCTACGGAGCCCGCCTCGGTCCGCCGGCTCAGCGGGAGATCTGTCCGTTGATCTCCGCTGAGCCGGCGGATGACAGGTCCCTCTCTGCTCACTGAGCGGGGAGGGGCTTGTCAGGCGCCGCTGCTGCCTATGGAGGGATCGGACGAAAACGGACAGCGTGTCCGTTTTCGTCAGATCTCACCCGATCCGCCAGCGACGGATCTGGACGTAGAGCCATCCGTCTGCTTTTAGCGGATCGGACGGGGTCGGATGTCAGCGGACATGTCTCCGCTGACATCCGACGCTCCATAGGCTAACATGGATCGCCCATTCAGGTCCGCCGTCAAAACTGACAGGTGGACCTGAACGGTCCGATCGTGTGAAAGGGGCCTTAGTCTTTAAATGGTTAAACTGAGAGCTCCTACACACAGAGTTCAGTCCATTGATAAGTATAAACATTGTATCTTTTGCTTCTTTTCTCAGACTTGGCAGTGCTGCCCAGATAGGAGAGACATGGGAAGACTTCAGGCAACTTGCATTGACTTCTATTACAGAAATCATTTGCAAGTTTTAAATCGGCCTTTTTTATCAGCACAAACGGCTGATGCCGATTAATTAAAAAACGCCAAATATCTGCCGCTATATCTGTCGACCTCTACTCTCTCTATGTAGGAATGTAGCCACCCTCTCTTGCTCAGTTCTAAGATGGACTATGGGATTTGTAATGTGCGTAAAGTGGTGTACTGCTTGTTCCAAACAAGTAATCGGAAAAGATGTTCTGGAGCTCATTGAGGATATTTCAAAGAGGCAGAAAAACACAATAAAAAATTATTTGATGAAAAAAAGATTAGAGTCATTGAATAGTTCATGTGTATGGATTATTTTTGGAATATGACAATATCATTTAGTGTCAACTTTAACTGGTAAACCATAATTTTTATTTTTTTTTCCAGCTTTCAGTTGTCAAATCTTTGTATTGGTCTGCATCTGTTATTTTAAAGCTAGTTTTAGACCTTAGACTACAGAAAGTGTTTTTATCTGTCCATAGGTAGTATGACTGTCTTGGCAGGAAGTGTATATTTCTAATAAATATTTTTCTTTTTTTTTTTTTTTTTTTTTGTCTGTCAGGACCTCAGAACCTTGTGTTGGAATTCACACCACAACCTATCTTGAAGCCTAACTCTGGGATTACAAAAAATTACCCTGGCAGTGGCTCCCTTCCCCCTCCACTGCAAGGGTTAAAGCTGAACTATAGGTATAATTGTTGTTACATAGTTACTTTAGTTCAGCTTAGACCATTGTAAGTATGCATCGCTATCTCATACCTGAGCAATCGCAGTGGAAAATGCAGATCACTAACAGGCAGTGTTACTACAGTGATGGCAGTGGTCTCCAAGGTCCTGTGCTGAGCTGCTGTCCTCTTGCATACTGACCCCAGGGGTGGGTTACTGGCTCTGTACTGCTGCCATTCAGAGAAAGCTTTGTAGTATTTTTCAGTGACTACAAGGCATTCTCGGATTGAACAAGGTGACGATTGTGAAATCATTACCCTTCTCCACCTTGTCCATTCAGAAAAATATTGCATTAGTTAAAATATACAAGGTGTTGTGTGTATGGCAATGGTGCTGAGCAAGTGACCTCCTGCAGTTATTAAGCAGTGACTTTCCAGGGTACCACCTGCAATCACAGTAATAGCACAAACTACCACAGCATTCACTCAGTTATGAGATATGCATACTTACAGTGGTCCAGGATGGAGTTCAGCTTTAAATGTTTAAGTTTAGGAGGTAGAGGAATAATTTGTAATACCTTATCCCTCAGTCTAGCAGGCTTTGATGCTCTCCTTTTTCTACCTGACGTTGTGGGCAGTCCCTCGCCATCCTCTCATACAATGCAGGACTATTGGTTCTGCATTGTTTGTACTTGATGACTTAATTGTGTGACTGCTGGCCAGAGTGGTCCTGGAGGAGGCTTCCGGGGACTCCTCGCCCAGAAGGAAGAGAAGGAGCTTGCTGGAGCAATTGATGGGGTTTGTACTGAGCTTCTTCCTTGTCCCCTAGAAATAATTGCATTTAATCCTTGCAGTGTGGGGGTCCCCACTACAAAGCTAAGTTTTTGTGCAATGCTCAGAGTTGTTCTTTAAAGCTGGATGCCAGGAAAACCACTGAATGCATAGATGCAAAACAAATGAGACTTTTTTACCTTTCAAAAGATTTAAGTTTTTGTCCATCCAGTCCTGAGATTTTACACTCCTCTGACACAGCCCAGTCCTGTGTGATCAGGCAGGAGATTGATGTTTCTCTATTGCAGTTCAGTAACAGGTCTCATCCCTAGCCTGTGACTGGACAGTGAAAGGAGAAGCAGCAGACTAGGCTCATCTTTCTGTCACTTTCTCTCTTCACTTGGCATTGAATTATAACTGATTGCTCTTTTTGCTGCTTCTTCCTCCCCCCAGCTTTTGCTGCGCAGGGGGCTCCTCTCACTGTTTGCATTAAAACATATATTGAAAAATGTATTTGCAGAGCTGCATTCATTTCTGTCCTTTATATCTGCCTGAATGGCTTTAAGGGAAACCAGTCCTTATTTGGACTTTTGCAAAAGTGCATATTTTGTTTTAAAGCGAACCATGCATGAAAATGCTGCCCATGTAAAAAAGCACCTTCTCGCAATATCGTGGGAACGATGAGGATCCCAAATCCTATGAGAATGTTATCCTTCACTGTTCTCCTTCACAGTTCAGAAGCGCCAGATTTGGGTCCAGAGCTTTGGTGATCGCTCAGGTTCAAGCACTGTCATATTGGGGAGATCACATGCTCCCCTGTACCCAGAAGCCCTAGAGCAGTGGAGCAACAGCTCCTACACCCTTTTCCAATATGTGCTATCTGGGGATGCCAACACTTTGTCCCTGATGGGCAAAGTGAAAAATGTCTTTAGGCTACCTGCACACTGGGCATTAAAAAACACTACTTATACAGGCACATGGTGTGTGTGTGTTTGTTTTTTTTGTTCTTTCTGCCTGTAGAAGCAACTCTGTTGGCCTATGTGTCCATGAACATTTGGGGGTTTAAAGTCATATTTGTAGAGGAGTGTTTACAAGCTAAAAAAAAATCACAAGTGCATTTTCGAGAGGAGCTTTTGGGCAGGAAAAAACGCTTGATGCGGCTACGTGGGACGGTTAGGCACGTCAAGTGTACATTTTTTAGTAGTTTGGTTACAACCACTTTTAAACGCAAATGCGCCTAAACGCGTGTACAGTATGCTCCAAAGGAGTGTTTTTATACTGCTTTTTTCTGCTGCCCAGTGTGCATAGACCCTTAAAGTGGTAGTAAACCCCCAAAAAAAAAAAAAAAAAAATGGTTCTCTATGTGCCCTGTTCACACCACACCATGCAGATTTTTTTCTGCACAGGAATCAGCAACATGTATGCGGTTTTCTGCACAGGAATCTGCAACATATATGCGGTTTTCTGCACAGAAAAAAAACATAACATTAGCATTGGTGTGAATAGGGCACATAACTTGTTTCAGTTTCATGGAAACTGATGTCAATGTGCATGAAAACTGAAGGAAACTGATGTAAACTGATGTGTCTGCAAGTGAAATCTGCATGGTTTTCCCATCAGTTTTTATACATGTGTGGTGTGAACGAGCCCAAACTCTCCTGGCAGCAGAAACTCCAAGCGTGGCAAAAAAGTTTAGCACTTGGAGTTCATGAATTGCATTGACCAGAGTACTTGCCATTGAAATGAATAAATGCCCAAGCACTAAACATGGTTAGCGCTTAGGCATGTTTACATGCATTTTTGGCCTAAACGTTCCTGTCCTGAACAAGATTCTTCTGCTTTCAGGATAGGAACATTTAACTTCTCCTAAACTCTGGTAAAAGCCTGTGTATTTTTTGAGTTCCGGGGCTTTGGTGGAAAAAATGCCCAAAGTTCCTAAACTGGCGTTCAGGAGCAGCAGTGTACATGAGGCCTAACGCTCTCACACCTGGGTGGTTTGGGATTGGGGCAGTATTGCTGCGATTCTGTCCACGATCTCAAAATGCACTGCAATGGCAAAACGCAGGATCAGGTGCCATTATTTTTAATGGCAGCTAAAACGCGGTGAGGTTTTGCCACAATCGTTGAACAATTTACCACGAGGCATTCGCAGCAAATCAGGAGCTTCTTTTGGGCAACATGCTTCGTGCAATGCGATTTGCCGCGTGACATTTGCATTGTTTTTTTTTATAAAAGTTTTAATTTGCTTCTTTTGTTTTAGTTTGTTGAAGTCTGACAAGTTGCTGCCCTGCTTCTTTTAATTACAAGACCCTTTGACAGTGCTAAGTATTCTCAGGCTGAGAGGCCTTGTCTGAGGCCAGGCAGTTGATCGACTAGCAACCTAATGTTACCTGTATAAACAAAGTGACCCATATCCAGCAGTCACTAATGACATTAATGCTGGCCATAAAGACAGTTGTCTCTTAACCATTTTTAAACTGTTAGAGCAACAAGATTTACCATATGCTATGTACAGCAAGGAACTATCTAACTAGATATAAATATGGCTTTTTGAACAAGGCCCTTATACTACATAGTTTATAGGAACATATTAAAGGGGCCCTTTCAGTAACTTTATGACTGACCTGTCACAATATTCAACAGCAGTATTGGGTAAAAGAAGAAAAAATTACTTTTTTATTAAAAAGCTGTCTTGGCGCTCCTGTCAAGTGATTGAGCCTAGGTCTGAGAAGTGTGTCCTAGAAGAATGTCGTTGTTCTGCTGCAAACAGCATAAAAAGATTGCTTTAGTCATTGCTACCACAGTTATCCATCAATTAGGTTGTACTTTGTAAAATTGCTGCCGTCTTTACCTTGTAAGCTGGCATAGTAGGCTGATCAAAACACAAACACTATGATGACGACACCAGGATTTACCTAAATGTCATCTGCGGGACTATATCCTTCCAGGATGCAGATGCTGACCCTACATGATACCTGAACAATGGTGGTAATGGTCTTATGGTGAGAAACAAAGATGAAAGCATTGTCAAATGATGGGGGCACTGTTGACCCTTTTCAGAGTTAATAATTACCTGCAATTATTTCATAAAGACGATGCTTAAAAAAGGAGCTGTTTTTAAAAGAGAAGTTCAGGAATCACAAAAAAACATACTTCTAAATGGCTACAGCACCGATTCCGGCTGCAGCTGTCCCCCCACTGCCTATAAGAATGTGAACTGAGCAATCAAACACCACTGATCGATCAGCTGTTGGTCTTCAGCCTGCAGAGAGCTGGTGACTATCAATCACTCCAGTCCCTCCAGCACTCAATGGAGCGCTGGGCTGTGGAGGTTGCGGGAGCAGCTGACTCAGGCTCTCAGTGGCTCACTGACCCACAGGAGAAGTATAGCCATAAAAGCTTTGGTCATACTTCAAGTGAAACACGTGTGACTAACTTAAAATCTTCATTAGATGATAATTTGGGAATAAATGTGATTGGGGGCTATATGACATAACAGAAGGTGGTTATTTAAATGGTTTGATAAATGCAGTGTTTTATATGATAATTAAGAGTCCTAAACGTTTTCATTCTAAAAGCAAAATATTGTAGTTTGTTTCTAAATCTCCTCTTGATGTTTCTCTAGAGTTGTTAAAATGACCTTTTTCTGAGCTGTAATACTCAGTTGGCTTTGTACAGTTAAAGCGAACATAAAGTGTGCTGTCTGGCAAAAACAGCTCCGAACCCCATTTTCTAAGCTCAGTGAATAATTGAATAATTAAATGGTCCAAAGAACTGAATTTGAGACCCCCTTTTTTTTCTAGTATAAACTGCTCTACCCCTGCTATTGCTGAAGCTGGCACACTCGTGGGTTGCACAATCTTACCCCTTCTACGGACTTCATTGACAAATCCTTTGCTTGCACAGCAAAGATGAGCGAGTGCCAATGCCAGAGATTGATCTCATTTTAGTACAGGTGCTCTACACATCTTGGCACGGATGCTGAATGTTGAATGAACTGCGCATGTGCTATTGAGGAACTACACGTCCCATGAGGCATTGCATAACTGACATTCAGAGATGACTAGGCATGATGGGAATTGTATTTCCTAAACAACTGGGAGGGCCGTGGTTTGGAGACCCCTGCACTAGATGGAAGAGATCCACATCCGTCTGTTTTTAGCAGTTCGAATTGGATGTAAGCAGGTGTAAATACTCACACCCCCACTGCTCCATAGAGGAGAATGGAGGGTCCACTAGTGTGAAAGGTGTCTGAAGAAAAGAGTGGTCTTTTTTGTTCCCTCCAGGAGCCGTTGGCTTCTTTATTAAGGACTGCATACAACTACTAATCTATGTTCAAGGAAGAATTATCTGTCTGTTCCTTTTTGAAATAAAGAAATAAAAACAACTATCTTTATTCCTCTGTTTTGCATTGGGAGTAGGAATGGGAAAGTCATGGCTGTTTTGCACAACAGAGTCTCAGAAGGGTCCTTCATCAGAGAGTTGAATAGATCCCAGATATTCACAAAAATTGACATTTGGGTCTAAGACGTACATCTACGACAGCCAACATAGAGGAATGCTTGAAACTCCTTTCAGATCTCAGGGAATCCCTGCAAAACAATTGATTTATATACAGCTTATATTACATTGGCATGGTGGTCAGGGGGAAGAATGCTTGACTTCTAGATGGCTAAAATGATGATTGGTGTCAGTGGTTACTTCTCTGAGGGCTAAAATTGCTCAAGGAACCCCTAGCAACCTCCGGTGGAACCCTAGGCGAGAGACTGATCTAAGACCTAAGTGGTATTTTATTTAATAGTGGTTTTCCATTGCAACCAGATTCCAAGTGATACTTTTTGCTACAATAGAAATGAGAATTGGGTTAAAGTAGAATAGGCCAAACTTTTTTTTTTTTTTTTTTTTTTTTCCCCTTATGGATGGAGTAAGGGAGGGTTATAAACCCGTCAGATTTTTTTCGCCATCTGTATCCCATTGCAGAGATTTCCCTTCACTTCCTGTCCCATAGCCAAACAGGAAGTGAGACATTTTCTAAAAATTAAGGGAATTCCTTGGGGACCCCCAGGTCACCAGAACTAGTGTTCCCCCCCTATTACTTTTCTGGAGACAACCCAAAATTTGGGATTGTCTTTTACTTTCACTTTCAATGATAATGGATAATAACAAGACAAATAGAGGGTGAATCTCCTTAACGGGGAGCACAGTGCAATATACACTGACAAACATTCTAAATCCCTCTCCACCTTTTTTTTTTTTTTTTTTTTTTTTTAAGTTTTGCCTTTATGTTTTAAATGATTTTGGCTTTTTGAGGGAGAAAATGCTTCCAGTTTCTTAGTAGTATTGTATGAATTGATTAATGTTGAAACTGCTATTAGACCCTTGAGAAAATGCTCATTCGTTATTAGATTTGTGCATAAAAAAAATACATTTGACTTGACCTATTTTGAAAAGACATTTATCAAGCCTAAAAGGTCATTGATCATTTCATATTATGATCAGTCTTATTTAACAAATGCCTAGGTTTTATATTGTAGGTTTGCTGAACAAGTTAGTCAAATAATTGATCCCTGGTGGAAAAAGCTTATGAATAAAAGTTCTTGATAGAGGGCGATTAGGATTTCCTTTTAAAATGGCTTTGATCTGTCCTGCTTTTATATTGAATTCACACCGTTTTGATTTACTTTCACAACAGTTTTTTTTTTTTTGCCTAATCCGATTGGATATCAGAAGACTTCTGTAGAATAGAAAGCTTATAAGAAGGGTTACAAAACCCCATTATGCCTTAGTTCATGTAGCTAAGAACTGATGAAATACATTTTTATAGGTCATTGGTTAGTGGTGACGTTTTAATACCCTCTCAACTGCCTCCCCATGTTTGGCTAAACTATTAACCACTGAGCACTTATACCCCCTTCCTGCCGAGGCAATTTTCAGCTTTCAGTGCTCACACTTTGACAATTACTCAGTCATGCAGCACTGTACTGATGACATTTGTGCCCTTTTTTCCACACAAATAGAGCTTTCTTTTGGTGATATTTAATCACCAATGGGATTTTTTTTGTGCTATAAATAAAAAAAAAAAAAAATCAAATTTTGTGAAACAAAATGCATTTTTCTTTCCATTATAACAGTTTGCGAATTTAGTAATTTTTCTTCACATAGGTTGGCCAAAAGTTATACTGCTACATATCTTTGGTAAAAATAACTAAAATCGGTGTATATTTGGACTTTGTGAAGGTTAGAGTCTACAAACTATGGAGCCAATCATTGAAAATTGATTACACATGATTTACTGGCGGCCCAGCTCATTTCTTGAGACGCACACAAGCCAGGACAGTACACCTAGCCCCAAATGACCCATTTTTGGAAAGTAGATATTCCAAGGTATTTAGTAAGAGGCATTTTTTTCTCACAATTCTTTGCAAATTTTTTTTCTCACAAAATTGTCTGTTTTTTTACACAGCATATGCATACTACAAATTACACCCCAAAACACATTCTGCTACTCCACATGTGAGACATTTTCACAGCCAGAGGAACCTGACATGCAGGAAGCACTGTTCTAGGGACATAAATTACACATCTGATTTCTTGACTACCTATTATACTTTTGAAGGCCCTGGAGCACCAGGACAATAGAAACACCCACAAAATGACCCCATTTTGGAAAGCACATGCCCCAATGCATATTTTGAGGCATATTGAGTCTTTTAAACATGTCTTTTTTTCCCCACAAGTTACAGAACTGATGGGTGCTGATGACGATCCACTGATAGGGGGGGGCACGCACTGATGTGGACTTTAGTGGCACTGTAGGGCACAGCAAATGCAGCCGTCGCACGCTGCTGCAGTCTACCTCCTCTCCTCACATGCTGCAACACTGCATCGGTGTGAGGAGAGAGTTGAACTAGACATGATGCTGGTTTGTTGACAAATTGATTGCTCTGTCATTGGACAGCATGGCCAGGTGGTAAAGGGCCACTGTGATTGTCCCTTTACCCTAATCCTTAATGCACTGGGTCCAGCGGACCCAGCGATCATGGACACTTGAATGCGCACCCCAGGGGGCGCATGAGAAGCAGGTGCATGGGAGGACATTCAATAGACTCCCTCCTAGAACTAGCCAGCCACACTGTAGCTGTCGTTCAGCTATAGCAGGATCGGTAGGCGGGTCCCGATGCCATGAATATCTGCAGCTTCAGTCTTCTGTCCCCCTCCTGTTAGACCTGTAGCACTGAGCCAAAAGAAGTGCTCCAAAACTGAGAGGCAAAGCAGCTAGTCAGTGTGAGAACCCCCAAGGGAGGGGGGGGGTAGGTAGTTGTACTTTTAATGGATAAAGAGCTACATTTTTTGTTTAACCACTTCCCGCCCGGCCTATAGCAGAATGGCGGGCAGTGGTTCAGTTATCCTGACTTGGCATCATATATGGGGGCGCACATCGTGGCGATCCATGGTGCGGTGTCAGTCTGACACACCGCTTCATTGATCTCGGTAAAGAGCCTCCGACGGCTGATCATGATGTAAACAGGAAGAGCCGTTGATCGGCTTTTCCTCACTTGGGTCTGACAGATGCGAGTAGAGGAGAGCCGATCGGTGGCTCTGACGGGGGGTCTGTGTTGATTGTTTATCAGCGCAGCACCCCCTCGGATCCTGCCCAGGACCACCAGGATGGCCATCCACACTGGGCCACCAGGTATGCCCACCCAGACCACCAGGGAAATGCAGATCTGTGCCAAGGCAGCTGCCAATCAGTGCCCACTCACAATGCCTACCACTGCCAGTGCCACCAGGGATATTAGTGCTGCATATCAGTACCACCCTTAAGTACCCAATTTTGCAGCCTATGAGTGCCCATTAGTGCTGCATATCAGTGCCGCCTACCAGTGGCCATTGTTGGTGCCTGTCAGTGCCCGCTCATTGGTGCTGTCACCTCAACGGTGTTGCCTTATCAGTGCCACCTTACCAGTGCCCATCAGTGAAGGAGAAAACTTGCTTATTTACAAAATTTTATAACAAAAGCAAAAAATAAAAACCGCAGAGGTGATCAAATACCAACAAAATGATAAAAATTCTGTTTGGGTACAGTGTAGCAGGACCGCGCAATTGTCATTTAAACAGTACAGAAAGCTGAAAATTGGCTTGGACAGGAAGGTGTATAAGTGCTTGGTATTGAAGTGGTTAAGTTGCTTCAAATTGGAATATTTGGGCTTTACCTAACTAGTCTTTAAAAATGTTCCCTACCTCTAACACCTATTATAACTAACCTGTGTAATAAAGATCTGTATTCTTAAACCATTTCAAGCCCATTTTGGTCTGGTCACATGATCTGGCTCCCCAGTGTCAACCAGCAGCAGCAGCTGCCGGGGAGAGGAGGGAGCGCGTACAATGGCTGGCCCATTGTAAGCCTATGGGTGAAGTCGCGGCACCCAGACATAACTGGCCATTGTCAAGAGGAGCTCTCCTCTTGCTGTCTGCATTGGAGCCTGTGCAAGAGGTCACATGACTGGACTGTTGCAGGCTGAAAATAGGCAAGTACTGCATACAGGTCTTTCTTACACTGGTTAGTCGGCATAGGTGTGAGGAGGAGGGAACCTTTTTAAGACTAGTGTGAACCTGACATTCCAATTTAACTTTAAAGCCCTACTCCAGTTTGGGTGGAACAGTAAAATTGTGACTGACAAGCATATTTAAAAAATAGACAGCAATACTCACCCTATCACTGGTGCTGTGCCCCACAGACTGCTTACTGCTGTTTTATATTATTTCAGGCTGTATGGGGGCACCAATAGGAAACAGGGAAAAAAGTGGGGGGAAGCCTGGGCAAGTTTGGGTTTAAAGTGTTACTAAAGCCTGCATTCACTACATCTGGTCTCCCACTGAATATGTGCACTTTGTCCCCTAGCCTCTGTACTATCAGGAGGTTGGGTACTCTGGACGAAGGGGGGGATCAGAGAAGACAGGATCAAATAGCCTTTTTACACAATGCAGTTTAACCCCTTAGGTTCCACAGTGAGTATAACAAGCATGCTTTACTGCATATACAGAATGATTTTACGGTTTTGGGTTTAGTAACACTTTAAGCAAGGTGTTGGGCCTTAAAAACCTCTCCCACGGTCCAGTGATGCGGCCGTCCGAACCTTGCTCCTCTCCGTCGACATCATTACTCCGTCAACATCAGCTTGCGGCTTCACAGCTGGGTGCGCACTGCGCATGCGCAAGTCACACTGGTCGGGCAATCTTCTGGGACGTGCGGGAGGAGCCGCCTAGGCAGCCAGAGCGGAAGTGAGAGCTAAGTACCTGTGAAAACCAGGTACCCGCTCCCCCCCCCCCCCCCCTTCCAAGACATGCCAAATGTGGCATGTCAGGATTCCTTAAAGCTGAAGTTCCACTTTTGGGTGGAACACCACTTTAAGCAAGAATGTAATGGCATTGCTTGATTGTATAGATGGCCTCTAGAGTGTGCATGTATATATTTGTATGGGACTGCAAAAAAATAAAATTATGAGAACACCTCAGTAAGCTCAAAATATATTTTGGTTCTGTATAGCTGGGATGCAAGAATAGTAATTCTTATTGAGCGCATACCTTTCAGCATTTTATTTTTTTTACATTTGATTTAAAAAAAAAACTTTCAGATGGAATGAGTAAATCCATGTTGACGCTGATCTGTTTCTATCATAGTTGCCTTCCATTTTATGTTACTAATTTCTACCAGAGCATGTTCCAAAAGTTTTAGCTGTGTGATGACGATCCACTGATAGGGGGGAGATTGGTATAGCATCTTCTGGGATTTGTCCAGACTTGTACTGAATTTACTGTGTATGCCTTGCATTTCACACGCAATATCCCCCTTTGCTGCTCACAAGTTCAAAATATATTGCATTTAGGATGGACATACATTAGAAATTCTAACAGTGTGGCTCCACCAGCTCAACAAAAAGTTTGTGCGCACTTATTTTTTATTTTTTTCTTTATATAGAAAACAGACTTTTATCAAGGGAGCCGGGGTCAAAAACTGTCAGCTGAACAGCAGCTGATTTGGAGATATTCTGACAGTTGGGGAGTCAGAATACAATAGCACAGTGGGGAGTTAAAAAAAAAAAAAAAAAAAAAACTGCTGCAACACACACCACCTACTCTTGGGTGCCATCACCCCCATATTATCCAAATGACATTTTTTGACCCACCATCAATACAAAAGCACAGCCTGAGCTTACACTTCTAATCTTTTCTTCCTTAAAGTGGAGTTCCACCCAAAAATTGAACTTTTTGGGTTCCTCCCCCCCTCCGGTGTCACATTTGGCACCTTTCAGGGGGGAGGAGGGAGCAGATACCTGTCTAATACAGGTATTTGCTCCCCCTTCCTGGCATAGATCACCGCGGTGTTCACGGTGACCTATGCCACTTCCGGCGCCTATTCTGTCCTCCCCTGCTGTATTCTGGGAGACACAGGTCCCAGAACACAGCAGGGACCAGTGAAGACATGCTGCGCGACATGCGCAGTAGGGAACCAGGAAGTGAAGCCATACGGCTTCACTTCCTTATTCCCTCACCGAGGATGGCGGCAGCAGCCGAGAGCTGACGGACAGATTGGCTTTGGCTGCGGACATTGTGGGCTCCCTGGATAGTGCTGTTTACAGCACTCCCAAACCACCCCAAAGATGCTGCTTGCAAGACTTTTCCTAATGTCCCGCAAGTGCTCCGTCCCAGTGTGAAAAGTCACACTATAATGAATGGGAGGCACTTTACAGGCGCTATTTCTAGCGCTAAAACGCCTCAGTGTGAAAGGGGTCCAAGAATGCTTTCAAAAATATATATTTTACTTGTTTAGTTTTATCAATTTTACAAAATGTAAGGTGAGCAAACAGAAGGAAAATCTAAATCAAATCAATATTTGGTGTGATTACCATTTGGCTTCAAACCAGCATCAATTCTTACACACTTTTGTACAAAGTCAGGGATATTGTAGAATTAGTCAGGTGTAGGACTAACCAATTTATACCAAGCAGGTGCTAATGATCAATTTAATATGTATGTTTAAACAGTCGTTAACTGTAATAGAAACAGTTCTGTAGAAGACTTAGAGTTTGTAAACCTCCATTTTCAAGTTGTACCTATAGGTACAGTAAACATCTCCTAAACGTGCGCTGTTTAGGAGATATTTACTTTGTACTGCATCGATGAGGCCATCAGCGCATGCGCTGTGAAGAAACAGTCCTCCATGCCGTTTCTTCACTAGTGTGTGCCATGACTGGCTGCTCCCGCATGCATGCGCAGGGGAGTGACATCACGCGACTCTGGCCAGTCAGAGCCAGAGTCCACGGTCCCGGAAGGAAGAAGGGCGAACGTGGATGCGACCTCCAGCGGGGGGACAGTGCAGGCTTCATTTGCAGGTGTCACATAATGTATGCAATGCATACTAGCACATTATGCTTTTACTTTGCATGGAACAAAAAAGTAAAACCCAGACAGGCTGCTCTTATGCACAATAAGACACTGCCGTAGCCTGCCTGAGACTACTCCGCTGGAGCAGTTGGTGCACATGACAAGGCTGCACAGTTTCATCTACAGATAACACAAGCTGTTTATCTCTTCCTACATGACTTTTGTCTGATAAAGATTAGGACCACCAATTCACAGGGTAACAAACTAGCAATGTGCATACTGTGATTAAAGGAATTCTTTAGTCACGGCATACACTTATTTTATAAAACCATCACTGTAATAGCAAAGCAAGCAATAGTTATGACCGTCTGATATAAGCTGGAAAGATCTTTCATTTTGTGAGTTCTGCCTGTCATCTCTTCCCACAGCTTTCTGGATTCCCTGCATGCTTTGCAGCTTCTCCTCCACTATTTACTTTGTTACTAAGGACTACATATCCCATGGTACCTTGCTGCCTGCAAGCAGCAATTTCTAAATTAACTAATCCTCCTGAAACTCCACCTCTCAGCACCTCTGAAATTTGAAGGCTAGGCTCTATTAAAAAAAATGTGACACAGCAGTGTCACAGAATTCAAGGAAATAATTGTGTGGGGATCGTCACAAAGTAAGATTAAAAAATTTCAAGATCATTCAGATTAAGAGTAGGCTATAAATAACAGAAATAAAATGTTGAATTTAGTATACAAATTAACATTTTGACCATAAATATATGATTTTAAAGGCTTTTACATTGGTCATAAACTATATTTTTCAGAGTATGAAATGGCTTAAAGTATTACTAAAGGCAACCTTTTTTTTTAGCTTTGGATAGAGTGGAGAGGGATTAGAATCCCTGACAGTTTTTATTGCTGTCTGTGCCCCCGTTTTATTATATTTGTTCTATTTATCCCGTTTGGCAATATTAATGAAAGTGAAAGAAAATCCCAAATTTTGGGTTGTCCTCAGAAAAGTAATAGAGGGGAAATCTTCCAAAGAGGATTACTAGTTATGGTGACTAAAAAAGTTTAGTCTATAATTCTACTCTAAAGAGGAATTAAACCCTGGTGGGTTTTTGTTCCTTTCTAATTCCCTGCAAAGTAAAGGCATAATGTGCTAGTATGCATTGTGACACTTGCCTGCAAATGAAGCCCGTGTTGGCCCCGCTGGTGGCCACATCCATCTTCGCCTGTCTTCCTTCCTGGACTGCGGCTCTGTGACGTCACTCCCACGCATGTGCACAGGAGCCACCAGTCATGGCACTCAATAGTGAAGAAATGGCTCGGGCGGCCGTTCCTTCAGAGCGCGTGTGCTGATGACATTGGCGAAGTTAACAGTAAATATCTCAAACTGTGCACGTTTAAGTGATATTTACAGTACCTATAGGTAAGCCTTATTCTAGGCTTCCCTGTAGGTACAACTTACAAAGGGAGGTTTAAAACCTCTTTAAGGAAATAAAAAATGTGACTCTCTCCTTGTGACAGCACTGGGCTAATCAGTGGTCACAACAGTATCACATCAGTAGAGTTCATAGCCCTGTGTAAGCTACAGCCTGAAGAACATTGGTGTACACTAGGTGGGTTTTCTGGTTTAGCAGCCCATCAGAACTGCAGGGTAGCAAGGAAAGCAGAATATGTGCTGCTCTGAGAGGAGATTCAATTGACCCTGTTGCTTTGCCTAAATGGGCAAATCACAAGTTCATTTATCAAGGCATCATACGGCTACAAATAGTTCTGCAGTTTCTATCAGATGCCCATTAACACTACAGATGCATTCCTGGAAGTGTATTTTTCAGTACCTCCAACTTTAAAACCTGAAGATCTATGTGAAAGCATAGTTGGATTTAACTTATCCAGGGCTACAAAGTTTTGTAGCCACCTATACGACTGCTTTGTTGGATGTTTTTTTATTTTTTTTTCCCTAAGACTGGTCATCTTCTAATATAAATGTATTTAATCAATATTTCTCTAGAAGTTGGGTTTTTACCTTTATGGTTTAGTAATATACTTAATGCACAGAAGATCGAAACGACTTGCTGCTTTGTTTTGGCATGACTCCCATCTTTTCTTTTTGAATTGGCCTGTAGCAGTTTCATGTTCTCATCTGCTTTCCTAACTTGTATGAACAATGCTAGCTCTAAATAAGAACAAATCTATTGAATCAAGGCCATTATTTCTGATGACAAGGAGTGGAAAATTTTGATTGTACCTAGTCAAGTACACAAGTCTTTTCAGATGAACTGCTGAATAACTTGATATAACAAATGATGGATACTTTTGCCTTGATGATGTATTTGGGTATAAGACAGGCTGATACCGATGATTATATATTTATTTCCCTGTGCATGCATTTTTTTTTTTTTTTTTTTTTTTAACACATAAAACCTTATGGCTGTCTTGAACAATAGCAATGAACTTGGTTAAACCTGTCAAATTTTTTTTTTTCCTCCTTGCAAACTTGCTTGCTTCATGACTTTGAGTCACTATCCCTTAAAGTGGTTCTAAAAGCCAAAGTTTTTTTTTTTTTAACCTTAATGCTTTTTCTGCAAAAAAAAAAAACTTTAAAGTAGCAGCTCCCTCCTAAACACTTATCGGCGTCTATTCTCGATCTAGTGCTGCCCCATCTGCAGCAGCTTTTCTTCTCCCTTCCTGAATTTACAAGGGACTCTGATGGCAGCAGGTCGCTGCTGTCAATCAAATCCTATAAAGAAGTAGTGGAGGGTGGGACTGAACCACCCTGTGTAAGTCTATGGATGCACAGTCTAGCTCGGTAGTGCACCCACAACAAGCGGCTTGCTTTGGGAGCACTTGGAAGAGAAGCAGACAGCGCCAGCGGGGGACCTCAGAAGAGGTTTGGGGCCTCACTCTAATACCATTGCACAGGGCAGGTAGAACATGTTGTTTTGGGGGGAAAAAAAGTTTACAGCCGACTGTTTTGGAGAAGTGACTGGAAAAGTACTCCTACCAAAGAATCAGTATGACAGATAAACTAGTCGGCAAAATGAGCAATGGGCTGCTTATACAAGCATGTTTTTTGTGCAACTGTTTGCCCATCCAGGGTGTAAAAACCTTTTGCTATTGCAGTTGGCTAATGGGTTATTTGGTTTCAATTGTTATTGCCAAGTCTGCCATTGTCTGGGTGTTTTAAAATTAGCAAAATTCCTCCATTAATTTTTTTTTTTGGCTACAGCGCCAAATATGTAAAAAAAATTTCATGACAATGTTCTACAGTGATCATACACTATAGATATAGATATATCTATCGTCAGTTTATCTTTGACTGAAATATTTTTGTTACTGAAGTATTTGCAGACAGATCTAAAAATTGTTGTCCTGTGCAATCCAGAAAAACGTGAGAATTCTTGAGGTGTTCATCTGTGATACCCAGTTGCTCTTGGCATTGTCAATAGATGTGCCATACCCAATGCACAACTGTATACTGCAAATGCAAAGTTCATCCACGGGCCCCTAACTTTTTAAGGTTTTTATTGGCGCCCTAAGGCCCCTTTCACACATACGGAGCGTTCGTCCGTTTTTCATCCATCGACAGATAAAAAAACAGACATCTATGCATTCCTATGGAAAAATGGACGACAACGGAGGATGATCTATTTTCATCCTCTTCCGTCAACATCCATTTTTTTGAACGGATGAAAGCCCTATTTTTCATCCGTCAGAAAAACTGATTGGACGAAAAACTGATGTAAACTGACAAATTGTCAGTTTTTCATCCGTATTTGCATCGGTAGTAGATGTAAAAAAAACTGATGGAATGAACTGGGAAAAAAAGGATGAACTAAAATGATGAAAAACTGATGAACTGAACTGATGTAATGACCCTTAGTGTCCTTTCACACTCTTTTCATCAGTTCAGTTCATCAGTGTTATTTTTTTTTTGTTGTTTTTTTTAACATCCATTACCAATGCAAAAACAAATGAAAAACTGACCATTTGTCAGTTAACATTCGTTTTTCATCCGATCTATTTTTCATCTGTTCAAAAAAACAGATTCCATAGGAATGCATTGATGTCCTTCTTTTTTTTTTTTTTTTTTTTTTTTATCCGTCAACGGATGGATAAAAATTGGACTAACGGTCGGTATGTATGAAAGGGGCTTTGGGCTTCTTTCACATGGGCGGACTGTTCAGGTCCGCCTAAAAAACTGACAAGCAGACCTGAACGGACGTTCCAGGTCTATGGAGCGACAGGTGTCATCGGTGACATGTCCGCTGACATCCGATCTGCTGAATCCAGACGGATGGAAACCCTATTTTCCATCCATCTATCGGATGAAAATGGACAGGCGGTTAGTTTTCCTCCGATCCCCCATAGAGGAGAGCAGAGCTCTGACAGGTCCATCCCTGCACAGTGAGCGGAGATGGACTTGTCATCCACTGGCTCAGCCGGGGATCAACATATCGATCCCTGCTGAGCAAGCGGAGTCCGTCAAAACTAGGGATGCAACAAAATTTCGGCTGCCGAAAATTTACTGCTGAAGATGGTGCCAACAATGGTGTTATCGGCAATGTGCTGAAAGGAAAATATTGCCGAAAATGGGGGTGGGGCCTGGACGGGCTCCCGCCCCCTGCTGCCGCCCAGCAGGAGGCGTCTTCCTGGCCGGCCCCAGTCCTCCCTCTTCCCTCTTCCCTCCTCCCTCCCACAGAGAGAGGCGATCTCCGTGTGTCACGGAGCTGAATTGCCCGGGCGACTGCAGTAAAAATGTCCCACCTCCTGTGACAGACACACTGACCCAATGGTGGGATATTGAATCGGCGTGACCACAGGAGGCGGGACATTGTTACTGCAGTGGCCCGGGCAATTCAATTCACAGCTCCAGGACACATGGAAATCGTCGCTCTGATCCGGGCGCGGGTAAGGCTGCATTCAGACACTGGCGGGACTGCATCTGGTGGGCACTGGCAGGGCTGCATCGATCTCTTGTATCATGTCTGCAGTCTCTGACCATTGCCTGTATCAGATGTTTAGATACTGGGGACATGATACAAGAGATGGCTAGAGACTGCGGACTGAATTTTCTTGCACCAAAGGTGCCAATAATGGCCAACAATAAATTCATATTAGTTTAAATTGATATTAATTAAAAAGTTCAATATAATACAATTGTATATAAAAATTTTAATATTTTTTAAAAACGTAGTGCATCCTTCATTTTCGGATTCGGCACCAAAATTTCCATTCGGTGTACCCCTAGTCAATACAGACCTATATGTGTGAAAGGGGTCTTAGACCTCATGTGCACAGATGTTTAGCTACTCAAGTCTTCTAGAGTACAATTTCCGATGCTTTCTTGTGCCTGGGGAGCTGTTAGGTGCTGGGTATAGTATGAGTATACGGTCCATTTCCCCAAATGCTACCACTCTTGCATTTGAGGGCATTTGCAGGTAAACACCTATGCAGAAGCCGCCATTGTGTTTAAAAGCATATGATTGTACAAGAATTCAATTGTATGGTTAGCTGTACATGGCACCTGCAGCTCCCTACACCAGAGTAGTTTAGCATGTAAATGTCTAGTATGTGCATGAGGTCTGGTCAAAGTGCACATGTATGAATATCATAAGCCTTTGGCTTTTATTCAAAGAGCTGTAAATTAAATGAGAAGCTTTAGATATGTGGTTCTCTTATTTACCATTCACATCCCCTTTGTTATATGAAACCATGGTCTATCACATAATCTTATCCTTTTAAATAGTTTGTAGCAGAATCGAGACAGATCATTTCAGTACTGTCCATAATGAAAACTGAGTTTGCATTGTTGCAAAAAGAAAAAAATTGGTCCATTAACCACTTAAGCACCGGAAGGATTTTCCCACTGCCTGACCAGGCCATTTTTTGCGATATGGCACTGCGTCGATTTAACAGACAATTGCGCGGTCGTGCGACATTGTACCCAAACAGAATTTACCGTATGTCCTTTTTTAATCCCCACAAATAGCTCTTTTGGTTGTATTTAAAAACCACCTGAGGTTTTTATTTTTTGCACTATAAACAAAAAAGTGACAATTTTGAAAAAATATATATATTTTTTACTTTTTGCTATAATATCCCCAAAAATGTAAAAAAACTAACTTCATCAGTTTAGGCCAATATGTGTTCTACATATTTTTGGTAAAAAAAAAAAAAATCACGATAAGCATATACTGGTTGCACAAAAGTTTTATATCGTCTACAAAATAGGGAATAGATTTTATGGCATTTTTATTTATCTTATTTTTTACTAGTAATGGTGGCGATCAGCACTTTTTAGCAGGACTGCGGCGGACAGATCGGACACCTAACTGACATTTTTGACACTTTTTTTTTTGGAACCAGTTTCATTATTACAGTAATCAGTGCTAAAAATATGCACTGTTATTGTACTAATGACACTGGCAGGGAAAGGGTTAAACTCAGGGGCGGTCAAGGGGTTAAATGTGTTCCCTCATTGTGTTCTAACTGTATGGGGGACTGTGTGATCTCCCCTGTCAGAACGGAGATTTGCCTTGTTTACACAGGCAGATCCCCGTTCTGTCACTGCGGGGAACAATCCCGAGTGGCCAACGGACATCAAGTTCGCCGGGAGCACGTGTGCCCACAAAAGCAAGATCCCATGCTGATGTACACCTACAGCGATTCACGGGAAAGTGCCACGTTGCTACAATATGATGGCGGCTAGTCTACAGATGGTTAAAACTTATTAGAACTATGCAAAATATGAATTTTCCATGCATTTTATGATTTGCGTGATGAAAATATTTTTTCTCTCTGAGATAACGTTAACTTTTTTATAGTTTTACTTTTGTTTTGAGGAATGGGCTCTGTTTTGCAGCATTACATATTTTCCATTTAGTGCTGGGGCCAAAGATGTTCTAGTGTGACAAACGTATCTGCTAAGCCACAGTTATCTAGTTGATAAAGTGATGATCAGTAACAAAAAGAAATGTTCCTACATTCAGCAAATTTATTTAACTAAACAGCAAATTGGTATGACCAAGAATTACCGGTATTTCTTGTCAAAAAAGGGAGGAAGACAACTGTGGCAGTATCTTATACTTCTGACTCTTTAGGAATGTGTTTTGATCATATCTTTTATTTTGGACTGAAAGAGCTTACAGGTGGATTTCTAGTTATTCTAGCTGTGCAGAAGAAAATTAGATGATGCACTGTGCCATTCTCTTGACGAGAATCCACTTTAAAACTATGAATAGCGTTGCTTATGCACTATATAATGGATGGAGATTCCATCTGCCAAAATTATCTAGGCCACAAAATGATTATGATTTCTGTGTTAAAAAGACCTGCATGTGACAGACCTAATGCCTAAGCATGTGTGCATAAGGCAAGTCAGGAAATGTTTTTGTGTGAAACAAGCTTTCAGGTTTAAATTACTGCTGGAGTTCATCACTTAATGAATGTTTAACTCCTCTTGTCTGAGATTCATAAATCACTTCATGCCTTTATAAAAAAAAATGATGTCTTTTGACTTCATTAATATGCATCCTTCCTTCATATTGTAGGGGAGAGTGAAATCGCCAGCCATATTATTCATTACCTGACTTATGTTATACCTTAGACCTCATGTACACTGCTGCTAAACAGACGTTTAGGAGCAGTTGAGCATTTTTTTCAACTGCTCCTGAACTCTCCTGTTATTTTATCAGTACATGTA
Organism: Aquarana catesbeiana; assembly: GCF_042186555.1. Lineage (NCBI taxonomy): Eukaryota > Metazoa > Chordata > Amphibia > Anura > Ranidae > Aquarana > Aquarana catesbeiana. Next base: position 420,334,405 of record NC_133325.1, on the reverse strand, counting down.
CACAGGGTCGTTTCTAGGCAGTTCAATTTAGAGGCTTTTATGGAAAGCAAAAAAATTAGTTCAGACACTGAGTTTAAAGGCTTTTCCAGCGCCAAACACTTCTAAACGTGGTAACTTGCGTTTAGCCGTGTTTCATTTACAGGTATTTTTCATTTTTGGCTATTTTGAAGGAAAACATTTTTTTTTTTTTTTTCAAACGCTAAACACGGCATGTAAATGCAGCAAAACGGACTTTCTTAAACGTGGGTTACTATCTGTCAAGTTAAATTGTTCAGGAGAGGTTGTAAAGTCCCGTGTACATTAAGCCTTAATGTTCTTAAAGCACACTTTACTATGTGAAATGAATAGACACTGCTTTACATGGTTCTTTATGGAATGCCCTACCTATACCATTTGCAGTGTTATCCGATTGGGTAATTCTCCCAGAATCTCCTTGCTGCATGTTTTTGTCATGTATTTGTTTACAATAACAGCAGCAGAATAGAGGGTTAGTGTTAGGCTTAGGCCCCTTTCACAAGGCGGATAGAATTCAGCTTTTAGCTGCGGATAGATCAAGTTATCTACTGCAGCTAAACTCACACAATGCTTTCCTATTGCCCCATTCACACACTGCATTTAGCAATGGTTTTGTTACATGGGGTTTGGTGCGGATAGAAAAAAATTAATTTGACTGCGTCCAGGAACAATTTATTGCAGCTATCTACACATAACTACAGGTAATCGCAGTGTACTATTTCTCCTAGCAGCGGCAACAAGGAAAGAAAAATGTGAAGCACATCAGAAATGGCAGGAATATTCCAACGCAGCCGCATGTAAACGCAGCTAATCGTAATGTACAACTGCAAGTGAATGCTGTGCCAGGATTCTCTGAATTTCAAAACTTGCTTTTAACAGCGGCAAAATAGCCAAAAATGAAAAACGCCTGTAAACGAAACGCGGCTAAACACGAGTTACTGCGTTTAGCCACATTTAGAAGCGCTTGGCGCTTGAAATGCCTCTAAACTCAGCGTCTGAACTCATTTTTTTGCTTTCCAAAAAAGGCCTGTAAACTCAAAACTGTACACAGGCTTGCATATAGTAGTTTCTAGGCACTTGAGTTTAGAAGTATTTTTTTGGAAAGCAAAAAAATGCACTCAGGACAGATGTTCAGAGGCATTTGAAATGCCAAATGCCTGTAACGGCTTGTAAACGCGGTAACTTGCATTTCGCCACGTTTCATTTAGAGGAGTTTTTAATGGAGAAACATTTTTGACTATTTTTAATGTAAAAGAAGCAGAATATTAACACAGCACAACAGACGTTTTTAAAAGTCGGTTACTATCTGTCAAGTTAAATCGTTCAGGAGAGGTTTACAAGTTCCATGTACATGAAGCCACTCCAGAGCTCATCTACTCCTTGAAATTTCAGATTGTTTATTGACCCCCAGTTGGAAAGTAACATGGACCTACAGTGGGTAAAAAGAGTCAACATACCCCTGTTAAAATATCAGGTTTCTGTGATGTCAAAAAATGAGACAAAGATAAACTTTTCAGAACTTTTTCTAGCTTTCATGTGACCTATAAACTGTACAACTCAGTTGAACAACAAACTGAAATATTTTAGATGGAGGGAAGTAAAAATAAAAAACTAAATTAAAATAGTAACTTTTGATCGGGGTCATTTGGGTAGTTTCTGTTGTAATTATGATTTAAAGAATAAACACAGTTGATAATGGCTTCAGTCAAACACTAACCATGAGTGAAAAAAGTGTTTTTTTTTTTGTTTTGTTTTATCATTCATATTTTCTGAAAAATGGCCAAGAAATCATAAATTGTCGGGGTATGTAAACTTATGAGCACAACAGTATACCCAGTGAAGTGAATAGCCTCAGGTGATAGAGATGAAACAAATCCTCCTACATAAGACCCCTTTCACACTGATTCAGTTTTCAGGCCTTTTAGTGCCTGAAAACTGCCTCCCATTCATTGCAATGGGTGCTTTTAAACAGGGGCGGTGCACTTGCGGGATGTTAGAAAAAGTCCTGCAAGCAGCATCTTTGGGGCAGTTTGGCAGCAATTAATGGGCAATGCTTGCGAAGCACCTGTAAACCATGTTGCAGCACTTCGGAAGTGCTGCAACATTGGAGTTTTTAAACCCCTTTTTTGGGGTTAAAAGCGCCTCACTATTGGCCAAAAAGCATTGCAAAAGCACCGCTTAAACAGCGGTAAAACGCACCTAAATATAGCGGCGCTCTACTGTGAACGGACAGGCGGCCTCAGTATGAAAGGGGGTCTAAGTTTTTACTTGTGTATCTGCAGCCATCTCTTCTTCCCTTCAATAATGATTGTGATAAAATCCTTTCTGCATCTGTCAGAAGCAGGGAGGGGGTGCAGAGCTTCACTTACAGCTCTTACACACAGTGTCGATTGGAGGAAAGGCAGACCCCCCCCCCCCCCCCCCCCCGCAAAAGCAAAAAGGAAGGAAGGAAGGATGGATACCTGGGTTCTGCTGAGCTGCTCCCCCCATCACAAATTTTATCTCCTGTCAAGAAACTTCTCAGAAGTGACTCATGCTGATAACAGAGGAAGGAAGCACCTGAGAAACAAACGACGCTTAAAGGGGTTGTAAACCTTCGTGTTTTTTCACATTAATGCATCCTATGCATTAAGGGGAAAAAAACACCTGGCAGTGACCGCCCCCCCGTTTTACTTACCTGAGCCCTGGAACTTGACCTGGCGGGGACGCGCTGTCTCTCTGCCTGGGGTTCTTGGCTCTTGATTGGATAGATTGCGCAGCCATTGGCTCCCGCTGCTATCAGTCAAATCCAATGACCCGGAGGGAGGGGCCGAGTCATATGTCGGTGGCTGTTGACGCCGAATGCTGGACTCGGGAGCGCGCCTGCAAGGTAACCCCCTCAGCAGAGTGCTTTTCCTAGGGGGGGTATCTGATGTGGGGAGGAGCCGCCGGGGGACCCCAGAAGATGAGGTTCGGGGTCACTCTGTGCAAAACGAGCTGCACAGTGGAGGTAAGTATATGTTTAAAAAAAAAAAAAATACGCACCCTTACAATCACTTTAAGCCCCACACATGGTTCGAATGCTGTGCAACATTGGCTGGTTCAATAAAAACTGCCCGACATTCGGCCTGTGTGTATTGGAGCCAGGCTGACAGAAGCTGGCCTTTTGTCGGGTGAGCATGCTGGAAAACCAGCAGTGGTCCGGTTCCCGATCAGCGCTCTCAGCCAATGGCTGAGAGTGCTAATCAGCTCAGTGGGGGGGAGATTCTTGTACTAATGTGGGATCATTAGTACAGCGGCTCTGACCAGAGCTGTACGTTTGTGTTTTTGTTTTTTTTCCAACCTGCTGGCTTGATGAAAAAAAAACTTGGCGTGTACCCAGCTTTGGAGAGCAACAAGTAAACACTACAGATATGTGCTTTGTGCAGATTTCATGACTGAGGTTTACAACCATTTTTAGAGCTTGTTTTGAAGATTATATGTAAGAGGGTGGAAGTTGAGTTAGAGGCACTGCACCCTTCTAAATTATTACAACAGAGGCACCTAAAGGAAAGCTTAGTAATGGAAAGTAATGAAAAACTAATACTAGATATGCCTATATCATTTTGTTCATTGCATACCTTAAGTTTCTTTTCCTCCCCAGCTCTTTTGGTGGCCTTTTTCGCTAAGAGGAGATTGATCCCCTGTTACTTCCTGGAACTCTGGCTTTGCCTTCTGGAGCATGTAACAGAAATTTCCCAGGATGCCTCTGAGGGCCTGGTTGCATCCAGTGCCTTGCTCAGTCAAAGTGAAAAAACAGTAAAAGCAAAAAAAGTTTGTTCAGCTAATGAATGTAAGCCGTTTAGCATGTAGAGCTGCACGCAGATGTGATTTTTAGTGAAGGGGGAAAGATCTGCTTTAAAGTGGTTCTAAAGGCAGACTTTTTTTTTTTTTAATCTTCATGCATTCTATGCATGGAGATAAAAAAAACCCTGTGTGCAGCAGTCCCCCCTTAGGCCCCCTAATATTTACCTGAGCCCCATCTCTAGCGATGTGCACGAGTGCCTCGGCCATCTTTGGCTTAGACTCCTGATTGGCTGAGACACAGCAGCAGTGCCATTGGCTTCCGCTGCTGTCAATCGGTCAGCCAATCAGATGAAGGGGGGCTGGGCAAAACTCAGATTTGTAATTTTGCTAAAGTTGGCTAACATTGCATATGTTTTTAATCTGATTTTTATTTAATACTCTTATGTGATTTACAAGGCTAGTATGCTTTGGACTATTCTTGAGTTTTAGTAAATTACTAATATCCTATTACTGTGTGTGGTTTTTGTTTGTTTTTTTTTTCTTCACTAAAAGCACTCCTTTAGGTCAAGTAAATATCAAACCTTTTGTGTGTGTATATTGTATTTACTTTTGCAGCCAGAAAGTGGAGTTCAAGGCTCCGTTTGACATGTTTTCATGTCAGTTCTTCTCTGGTCTGTTGAGAAATCATATTAAGAGCTCAATAGTTCAGATTTACAGGCGCACACATTTGCTGCAGAAGGCGCATTTTGCCACACTGTTCAGAACCCCCGCAAACGCACGTCACGCTTGTGCCATTAATGGCAACCCAAGCGCTGGCAGCAAATGTGCGTTTTGCCACTTGGCAAAAGCACCAAAATGCATGGTGATAACCTGCGCCACTCTTCTCCACGAGAATTTTGTCACTTGTAGGGCAGCCCATTCAATGAAATTAACGCTCTAAAAGTTCCCACTGCGCTCAGATGTGAACGAGGCCTTGGATGTAGAGAGTGTCTGAAGGTAAACGACTTCTCCTTTTTCTCCATGTTATGGGTACACCTATATTATGTAGTGCATGTCCAGCCAAAATCTTTTTTTTTTTTTTTTTTTTTCTTCTCTTGGCATTGGAAATAATGAGGAAGAATTAGAACCCCTGTTAGGGATTTTACTGCTATCCAAGGCACCATTAGAAACATTTTCCCCCACTCTGTCCCAATGATCATGTTTTTTTACCAGACAAAGTTAGGGGAACTCTACAATAGCAACACAGACAGAATTTTTTTTTTTTGTAGCCATTGGGAAAGCTAGATCCCATCAGACTTGGATTTCTCTTATCACTCAGTGAGGGGAAACCTAGCATAGCCCTGGATAGCATTTAAAACCAGACAGGTTTTTATCCTTCCCCACTCTATCCAAAATATTTTTTTGGCAAAAATTACAATTGGTGTGTGTGTTTTTGTTTTAATTGCTACGTTTTTGCTTGGTTTAGAAATGATGTCCCTGAAACCCTTTGCTGAATTTCGTTGTATATGAGCAGGTGTACCAACACAGCAGAAAGATGATTAAGAAACATAAAAAGACAGTAAAAGGAAAGATGTGTGGTTCTTTTATAGATGCTATACTCTGCCATGTGTTGTAGGAGATTAGCTGAGCCACAGTATGTAACCATCATTGCATCTGGACATCAAGCTGTGTTCTTAAGCCATTCTTCTGACCCCCGTGTAGATGGTTCTTGGCAGTCGCTTCACCTCTAGCAGTTTCCATTTGGCAAGAAGAGATATGACCTGGGCACAGGGATATTTAAGTGTTTCACATACCACATACTGTCAGCAAGTTTCCTCTGCCATCGCTGTCAAGTAAATTCCCCATAGTTTTTCTGCACTTTTCACTTGCATTTTTTTTTTTTTGCTTTTTGTATTGGGGATGGAGGATGACAAATCATTTTCATTTAGGTTCTCAATACATTTTAGCTTGTGCTCTGCATAAGGTCTTGTTCACACTTGATCAAAATACTGATCCTCAACAAATGTGCTTATAGTGTTAAAGCTCGTTGAGTTTGACCTGCACTTAAAGCGGAGTTCCACCCAGAAATAGAATTTCCGCTGAAATGATTCCCCCCCCCCCCCCCGTGCCACATTTGGCACACCTTTCGGGGGGGGTGTCAAATGGGGGGGTGTCAAATCAGGTATCAGGTATCTGCTCCCACTTCCGGGCATAAATCGCCACACTTTGTGCGGCGAACTACGCAATGTTTACTGGGAGTTTGAAGAGTTTAAAAATGCACCTCAAACTCCTGCTTTTATTGCCAGTGTAAACAAATGTGTGGGAGCCGCATAAAGTAAAAATTTTGTAATGTGATTTAACTTTTTTGTTTTTTGGGGAACATGAAACATATATAAAGTAGATGTTTCTCGGTTTGGCTTCAAAAGTGGAAAAAAAAAAAAAAAAAAACAAAAAAACTTGCATTTTAAATTGGTGCTCAACAATTCCCAGTTGCCAGGGTGAATAAAACTCTTTGGCAAACTTGTCATTAGGACCTGTACCCGTGGGGAGATGGGCACTGCTGTGGTGCTTGTGACGCCTTAATGGAAGGCCCGCTTTAACTCATGTTTTCTGTTGAAGCTTCTAGTGTGGACCCAAACCTTTGTTGTGCCCACCCTGATTATTAGGTGAATGAGTTGTGTAGCATATGAAGGAAGCTGCTTGGTCTACATATGTATATAGAATGGTGGAGGAGTGATGTCACGTTTCTTCCTTGTTCATGGAATGGAGCACTGAGGTCTGCAGTGTAAATCAGTCATTCCATTTTCCCCACCCTGGGTCTTGCCAATAGTAAAGTGTACTGTCGGATATAAAGTTAGATTGTCTGGTAAGGTGGGTCAGATGATTGGCTGGAGGATAAAGCTTGGTTCTTTGTATGGCTTATCCTGGTCTCTATAGTTTTTAGCTGCTTGTGTCATGTTCTTCTGATCAGAGTCCTTAGCAGCATGATCTCTGTAATGATGGTGTACATATATCAGAGAGGATAAACAAAATCTCACGTGTAAAAGGGCTAGACCTAAAAATTGCCATATTTAGGCTCATTTCTGAGTAAAATGTGTTAGATGGTGGAGTTCAGGTGATTTTTCCAGTTGCACCAGACATACCTTTTATCAGCTGTTTGCATGTTGTGCCAAAGAGGACATTTGGGGAACTAGAACATGCAGCTGGGTATGCACAGGATCTGCATCAGCCTTCAGATTTGATGCCTTGTTGCTTCTGTGAGGCCAGGGCTGGTTGGAAACTTGGCTCGAAATTAAAGTGGAACTAAATCCTCCTATTTTCAGCCAAGGAAGCTACCATCTTGGCCTCTGTCACTTATGACATCGGCCATTTGATGGTTTGACATTTGTTTTGAGAGCACAACCAATGTGTGACAGTTACATTCCCTGCACATATCCGAAATATAATGGTTTTTGAAACTGTTAAATTGATGGTTTTAGTTTTCTTACACTACTCAATCACAGCATGCATTTAAATGTAAGTTTGTGCACTTAACCAAACATTCAAGCCATCGAATAGCTGGTGTCATAACTGATCACATGTACAGCACCATGGCAAATACAGATCAGATGCCAAGTTGGCGACTTCCTTGGATGTAAAGGATAGAAGGTTTGGTCCTACTTTAAATCCCACTTTTCTCACCAGCTGTGATAGAATGACAGGTTGATTGGTTGTGATGGGAAACCATTTCCTTTCAGAAGCCCCTCCACGACCAGGCCATTTTTTTGCGATACAGTCCTTGCGTTACTTTGGGTACAGCGTTGTGTGACCGAGCATTTGTCAAATAAAATATGTCCTTTTTTTTTCCCCCCACAAATAGAGCTTTCTTTTGGCGATATTTGATCACTCCTGCGGTTTTTATTTTTTGCGCTATAAACAGACAATTTAAAAAATATTTTCTTCAATTTAGGCCAAAAATGTATTCTGCTACATATTTTTGGTAAAAAAAAAAAAAAAAATCCTAATTACTGTATATTGATTGGTTTACGCAAAAGTTAGTGTCTACAAACTATGGGATATTTTTATTGAATTTTTTTTGATTTTTTTTTTTTTTTCCTTTTAATACTAGTAATGGCGGTGATCAGCAATTTATAGCGGCACTGTGACATTTCAGGGGACAAATCTGACACTTGACACTTCTTCCTTTTTTTTTTTTTTTTTTTTTTTTTTTTTTTTTGAGGGACCAGTGAACCTAATACAGTGATCAGTGCTAAAAATTATATGCACTATAAGGGGATGGGTTTAACATCAATTAAAGGGTTAAATGTGTCCTCGGGATGCTTTCTAACTCTGGGGGATGTGCTTTAACTGTAAGAAGACAAAGATCCGTGGCACTGAATGGCGATCTGCCTTGTTTACATAGGCAGACCACCGTTCTGTTTGCCTTGGGAACTATCAGCGGATCCAATCACATTGGGAGCGTGTCGCCAGCGGTGCTTGTGCGCGCCTCAAGACCCTGAACAAAACCACTTTAGTACAGGGCACTTTCAGCCCCTTCCTGTCCAGGCCAATTTTCAGCTTTCAGTGCTGTCGCAATTTAAATGACAATTGCCGAGTCATGCAACACTGTACCCGAATTGAATATTTATAATTTTTGTGAGACAGATAGCGCTTTCTTTTGGTGATATTTAATTGCCACTGGGTTTTTGTATTTATTGGTAAACTAATAAAAAAGAGCAAAAATTTTGAACAAATTTTTCTTAGTTCTTAGGTCAATAAGTATTTTTTTTTTTTTTGGCATTGATGGGCAGGGCACTCACTGATGGGGTGGCACTGATCAGTGTAAATGTCTCCTCCCTGTAACTGGAAAGCCTGTTATCAACTTTCCTTTGCTCAGCCACTGACAGCGCTGAGAAAAGGAAATAACTAACTAGCATTTGCTGTGATTAGACACAGCTGATCACATAGTAAAGAGCCTACGTCATCGAGTCTTTACCGTGATCGGTGATGCACTATGTTTGAGGGACACATCTCACCACTGATCACTGCACGCCCACAAGCGGCGCACGTGAAGGATGTCAAACAACGTCTAGTCAGGATCTTAAAGCCACCCCCCGACTGTCATTCTGCTATGGGCTGGGCAGGAAGGTGTTGAGCAAAGAGGGCCTGTTCACGGTTTCTGTTAGGGCACTTTTACACCAATGCAATGCTGTTTTCCTGCACTGCAGGTGCATCTATGTGTACCTGCAAGTTTTGTGTGGAATACCTATGCCATAAATCTGAAAATTTTGGAGCAGAACTTTTGGTGCGTTTTCAGAAAACGCACAAACACCTCTTGATGCAATAGAAACAAGCGGTTACACTGCGCTGCAGCCGTGGTGCAGGAAACCAGTGGGAGAATGGAACTGCAAAAAGCCCCAGAGCCCATTGTCAGTGGAATTGAGAAAAAAAAAGCCTCTGCTTCAGTGGTCAGTTAGGCTCGGTTCACACTACCGCGACTTGGGATCCGACTTGTAAGCCCTCAAGTCGCCCCAGAAAGAGATTCACATTACAGTGCATGGGAGCGTCTTAATAGACACTACTGAAGTCGCTCCGACTTCAGAGCGTACTCCCTGTACTACTTGGATCCGACTTTGATCCGACTTCAGCCTATTGACTATCATTGAAGTCGGATCGCCGTCTCGCATGATCCGACTTCGGCATGCGACTTGTGCTCAAATGATCTTGAGGGGAACTCCGCGCCAAATTTTAAATAAAAATCAGGCATGGGTTCCCCCTCCAGGGGCATACCAGGCCCTTGGGTCTGGTATGGACCTTGAGGAGAACCCCCTACGCCAAAAAAACGGCGTGGGGGGTCCCCCCCAATCCATACCAGACCCTTATCCGAGCACGCAGCCCGGCCGGACAGGAATGGGGGTGGGGACGAGCGGGCGCCCCCCCCCCTCCTGAACCGTACCAGGCCGCATGCCCTCAACATGGGGGGTTTGGTGCCTTGGGGGAGGGGGGCGCGCTGCGGCCCCCCCCACCCCAAAGCACCTTGTCCCCATGTTGATGAGGACAAGGGCCTCTTCCCGACAACCCTGGCCGTTGGTTGTCGGGGTCTGCGGGCGGGGGGCTTATCGGAATCTGGGAGCCCCCTTTAATAAGGGGGCCCCCAGATCCCGGCCCCCCACCCTATGTGAATAGGTATGGGGTACATGGTACCCCTACCCATTCACCTAGGGAAAAAAGCGTCAATAAAAAACACAGTACACAGGTATTTAAAATAATTTATTAGGCAGCTCCGGGATCTTCTTCCGACTCCGGGGGTCTCTCCGGCGTCTTCTCCCGGTGTCCGCATCTTCTGCCGGCTCCACCGCTATCTTCTGGCGCTCTTTTGCCAGCGGTGGTCCGGACCTCTGGATCATCTTCTTCCCTCTTCTCTTCCAGAGATGTTGACACGACGCTCTCCCCAGCCAGAATGGTTTCTGTGCGCTCTGCAAGGGACTTATATAGGCGGTGACCCCGCCCCCTTATGCCGTCACAGTCCCTGGGCATGCTGGGTCTGTGACGTTTTAGGAGGCGTGGTCACCGGGTGATGACCACGCCCCCTTATGACGGCACAGCCCCAGCATGCCCTGGGACAGTGACCTCATAAGGGGGCGGGGTCACCGCCTATATAAGTCCGTTGCGGAGCGTTCAGAGACCATTCCAGCTGGAGAGAGCGTCGTGTCAACATCTCTGGAAGAAAAGAAGAAGGCAGAAGTCCGGACCACCGCTAGCAATTGAGCTGCAGAAGATAGCGGAGGAGCCGGCAGAAGATGCGGACACCGGGAGGAGACGGCGGAGAGACCCCCGAAGTCGGAAGAGGACCCCCGAAGTCGGAAGAAGATCCCGGAGCTGCCTAATAAATTATTTTAAAAAACCTGTGTACTGTTTGTTTTATTGACGCTTTTTTTCCCCTAGGTGAATGGGTAGGGGTACCATGTACCCCATACTCATTCACATAGGGTGGGGGGCCGGGATCTGGGGGCCCCCTTATTAAAGGGGGCTCCCAGATTCCGATAAGCCCCCCGCCCGCAGACCCCGACAACCAACGGCCAGGGTTGTCGGGAAGAGGCCCTTGTCCTCATCAACATGGGGACAAGGTGCTTTGGGGTGGGGGGGCCGCAGCGCGCCCCCCTCCCCCAAGGCACCAACCCCCCCCCTATGTTGAGGGCATGCGGCCTGGTACGGTTCAGGAGGGGGGGGGGGCGCTCGCTCGTCCCCACCCCCATTCCTGTCCGGCCGGGCTGCGTGCTCGGATAAGGGTCTGGTATGGATTGGGGGGACCCCCCACGCCGTCCTTTTGGCGTAGGGGGGGTTCCCCTCAAGATCCATACCGGACCCAAGGGCCTGGTATGCCCCTGGGGGGGGAACCCATGCCGGATTTTTATTTAAAAATTGGCGCGGAGTTCCCCCTAAAGATTCATACCAAACACAGTGGCGGGGATCCAAGTCGGATCCCCGTTCATTGAAAGTCGGATCCACAAGTCGTGTTGAAGTCGGGTTGAAGTCGTGTTGCAAAGTCGCGTTGAAGTCGTGTTGCCCCTGTGTGAATCGAGCTTAAGAGGAGTTAGTGTTTGTGTACATGGGAGTAAAAACTGTCCCAATATTGGTCAGTGGGAAGAAAATGGTGCCCTATCATTGAGGTAAGTGATATTTGGAAAGCTGCCAATCCACTCACACCCTACCATTGCTGTTTAGTGATCTTTTCCCTTTTGTGTATGCTCTGTCCAACTCCTCACTTTTGCGAGCAGGACGACATCATGGTTGACACTGTCGGACAGGAGATTATTCCATCTGTCAGTGCCTGCTAAAGTTCTTTCCCAGGTTCTGGACACTCTGCATTCAGTCGCCAGTACCCCCTGCCACCCTACATACAGGAGATGTGTTGTCTTTAATACAGGTAGTTTGACGTCTGCTGCTTTAAAAGGAACCTGTCATGGAGAAATATGTTGGCTGCAGTTGCTGTCATATTTTAAAATGCTAATTTAGTTGGCTGTCATGCTAATCCTCTGCCTTTTAGTGCTTTGCATCCCTGTGGTTAAAGAAGTTGAGAATGTTCAGACAAACTGTGGCTGTGTTTTATTCTAAATACCCAGTCATGTGCAAATGAGATGAACAGGATTTAGACTTTTTTTTTTTTTCTCAACTCGCTAGGTAAAGATGCTCAGATTTTCAAGCCTTATAACAGGGCTGGACAGTTCCTATTCACCTTACCCATATGTTCCCTTTACCTCCAGGACCAGAATGTGCCTGCAATGCGTGATACACAGCCACAGTGTGTGTGTGTGTATATATGTGTGTGTATATATGTGTGTGTATATATATATATATATATATATATATATATATATATATATATATATATATATATATATATATATATATATATATATATATATATATATAATTTTTTTTTTTTTTTTTAAAAAGGCATGTAAACACGGCAATACGGACATTTTAAACGTGGGTTACTATCAAGTTAAATCTTTCTGGAGAGGTTGTAAAAATGTCCCATGTACATGAAGCCTAAAAGATTAGAAATTCACTGGCAGCCCCTCTATCATAACTAGATTATCTTATCTATCATAACTAGGATACCTTTTTACAGCTATCCTAAGACTGGTCACGTGACTCCCGGTCCGTCTCCTACTCCAATCCAGGGCTACTGCAGGAGTGGCTGAGCGGCCATATGACCTCCCCAGCTGACGTCGGAGCGAGATCTCGGCCCCTCCCGCAGTAGCCCTGGATCGGAGTAAGAGAGCGGCCGGGAGTCACGTGATTGGCCTGAAGATAGCTGTAATAAGGTATTTAGAAGCTTTGTTTTAATTAAACATTTACCCTGTGTGTTGTGCCTAGTTATAATAGAGGGGGTCCCTATGACATACATTTGGAACAAGAAGTGAAGGGAAATTTTCTCCAATGGAACACTGGTTTATAACTCTTCCTTATTCTGTTCAAAATGGGGGAGGTGCTTTAGTTCTAGTCTAATAAAGTTTGAGTGACCTCCTCAGTGTCATCCCAGTTTGTGTACTCTAGAGTGGCTTCCTAATAGTGACCATGCCTCTGCAATGTGTTTGCACAGCTGCCTGTGGTTTCCAGAGTGACAGTGCAGGAGTGCGTCAAGGAGACAGTTGTCATCATGAAGTGCTGCAGGATCAGTGAGTGTTTTCATAAAAGCTGCAGATTTAAAAAAAATGAACCAGATTTAGGGTTGGTGTTTGCAAGATTGTTTATCTGAATGCTTGTAATGTATTTTCAGATTTAAAGGAGAAGTACAGCTAAAGCTTGTTTGGCTGTACTTCTCCTGTGGATCCCAATAGTACAGTTCACTCTGCTGAAGCCTGCTGATGTCAGAGTCGGTCCTGGCTGGGGAAAGATCGTGACCATATGGTCAGTATCCACCCAGGAGCCTGGACCGGCACCTGGCTCAGTCTCTCGGCTAGCTGCTGAGAGCCTGAGCCGGCCCCTTCCGCCCCCACCAAAGCCCAGAGCTCTAGTGATGACTGACCATCACAGCTCTCTGCTCAGAACGGCTCAGAGAACTGAGCGATCAGCAGTGTTTGATTGCTCAGTTCTCACCCTTAGAGACGATGGGGTCCAGATGCAGTATCGCAGGTAAGTGATTTAAAAAATACAAACCATGGATGAACAAACAGGGCCACATCCATTAATGCTAAGCCAGGTGACATGTATCCAGAGAAATATAGCAATGGTTGAAATGGCTAGGATCCAATATCTGGGTTGGAGAATTTGTGTAGCCCTAGGTCTTTAAAACGGGAAGAAAATGTGTCACCGGGAGAGGGGGTGGGGGGGGGGGTGGAGATGAATAAGTGGCTGTTCCACTTTCGGGTGGAACTCTGCTTTAAATTGCAAGCCACTCTGGGTATACTTTATTTTCTGTATGTGCCTTGAAATTTTTTCTCAAATCGCCTTTCAGGACAACCTTGGAGACAGCACAGCTCTGCCCATTTTCCAGGAAACACATATGCAGCTTTTAAATCCCTCCTGCTTCTCCCTGGCTTTCGTTATTGTGTTTCCTTCGCCATGGTGGAAGCGCATACTGAAACCTGGGAGCTGCCCTCTCTCCAAGGTGGAGGATGTAGGCTTACCTCTGTCTTTTTCTTTTGCAGTGACCATCCTAGCATCCCTCCCAGTACAGGCAGGGGATGTTCCGGAGTCCCCGGTTTCTCCAGCTCAGGGGATGCAAGGGCCTGCAGGAGGCGTGGCGTCTGTGTGCCCAGGGTCCGCTGGCGTGGCTCTGGCGGGTGGCGCTGCTGGTTAGCGGCATGTTGCGGGCCCCGGCCGGCGGGTGACGGCATATCCGGTGATGCGGCTTCCTGTGGGGGCGTGGCGCTAGTGGTTCCAAGCACCTGGAACACAGAGACTAAGGGGTGGGTCCGTCGACTACGGTTCCATCTTTCGAAACCGGGAGAATTCAAAAACCAGATGGTTTCTCAGTACTCCACTGCGATCTCTGCCAATGATGGAGGAAAGACCGAAAGCCACAGCGGAAGCAGGCGCCCCAAGCACCGGTCAGGCCCAGGTAAAGAGGGGTACAGTGGTGCCTTTATTCTGATCCATATGGGCTTATGTTTTGCTGCTTTGTGGGATCCTCCCTGCAGGAAGCCCTTGGCTGCACGGTCAGAGGTTACTTCACTCGGACCTTGCAGTGTGGACTGGGTGGTTGTTGTTGGGATTTCTCTGCTCGGGGCACTGTTTCCTTCTTGTCTGGTGGTCTAGCTGTGCACTAGGGGTTGGTAAGTTAGAGCCCAAGGTGAGTTTAATTTTTTCTCATTGCTGGAAAAAGCGTTGGGAAAGTCCAAGCATTCAAATCCACCAAGTCAGAGGAAATGTCCCTCCTGCAAGAACCCCTTTAGAGATTCATGGCAGAAGGCAATGTGTAGGTCCTGTATTAAGGACTTGGTTGAAGAGGAAATGTCCCAGCAATACAAGGACTTGTTCTCTTCAGTACCGGAACTTACAAGCTCACTGAGTTAACTCCATGCTGGTACAGAGCCTGGCAGTCCAGGTTGAGCCCCAGCAATCGCCATCCAGCCCGAGGGCATCCTCCTCCAGAGCAGTGGAGGTTGTGGACTTAGGCAATGAGGGGGCAAGTACTCTTCCCTCCCTCAGGGATTCAGACGAGGAGGAGGACGATAGCCGAGCCTCTAGGTACAAGCTATCTTTGGAGGAAGTGGACGACCTTCTGAGAGCGATCTACACTACCCTTGAAATCCAGGAGGAGAAGGTGCCACTGTAGGTTCACGACAATGTACCAGGGACTGGATGACACTAAACGGAGTATTCCCAGTCCATAGAATCCTCCCGGAGATGGTAAAGAAGGAATGGAAGGACCCTGAGAGAGGCCCCTTCTTTTCCAAGACCCTTAGGAGAAGGTTCCCCTTCGCAGATAAGGAGTCAGAGGTATGGCATAAACCATGACTAAATGCTGCATTCTCGCAGGTTTCCCAATGCACAGACCTAGCATTCGAGGACATGGGGGTGCTGAAGTATGCGATGGACAAAAGAGCGGACTCCCTCCTGAAAAGAGCGTGGGATTCCACATCAGCCAGCCTGAAACCTGCGATGGCTTCCACGGTTATCGCAAGGAACCTTTAAATGCTGGGTAGAGAAGCTGAAAAGCCACATAGGCACATCACGGAAAGATCTTTTGAAATCCTTTCCATTGATACTGAAGGCAGTAAAGTACATAGCTGATGGATCTGCTGAATCAGTTAAGATGCCAGCAAGATTGTCATCGCTGGTGAATTCAGCCAGACGTATTGTCTGGCTAAAAACTTGGTCTGGTGACACGGCTTCCAGGATTAAACTGTGCGGCTTACCTTTCTCGGGTGATCTTCTTTTTGGTCTGGACCTTGAAACAGTCTTGGACAGGACAGCCGACAAGAAAATGCTTTCCCTTCCAAGAACAAACAGATCAAAAAGAATTTTCATGCTGTTCAACAGCCCCACAAAAATGGGGATCAACAAGAACTGCTGGGTCTTCCAAAGGGGTAAGGGAAGAGGGGTTCTCTTCAGATCTCCCCCAGACCAGCCCCCTAAAGATTGTCTGCCTTTCACCTACTGTGGAACAAAACTACAAGCCTGTTTGTGAAAAAAACGTCATCTCCCAGGGATATAGTCTGGAGTTTTCAGAGCCACCCACCGAGCAGATTCTGTTACGGCCCTGCCAAGGGATCAGGAAAAAGCTTCTGCAAAGATGAGCCTGCTGCAGGATCTGATTCAACAAGAAGTGATTATCCAGGTCCCAAAAAGTCAGGAAGGCCGAGGCTTCTATTCCCATATCTTCTTGGTGAAGTAGCCTTTGGGGAAGTAGCGATTGATTCTGAACTTAAAGATCCTGAGCAGATCGATCCGCTACAAACATTTCAGGATGGATACGAACCATTCAATCACAAAATTACTGACTCTAGACTGTTTCATGGCATCCCTAAATCTAAGGAACGCCTATTTACATGTCCTGATAACTCAGGCTTCTCAATGCTTTCTACGTCTAGCCCTCAACTTGGGGACCTCAGTCTGGCATCTCCAATTCGGAGCTCTGCCGTTCGGACTTTCATCCTCCCCCGGAATCTTTACAAAGATGATGGAGGAACCTCTGAAGTTCAGAGGGTTTTCAGTCATCCGATATCTAGATGACCTGTTTTTTGCAGACTCCAAAGAAAGTCTTGACAAATTTCCAGGTGTCTCAGGCTCACTTCAAGGACTTAGGGTGGCTCTTGAATCTAGAAAAATCAAATCTAGAGCCCACTCAGGAGATGAAGTTCCTGGGCTATACCATAAACTTGGTGCTTCAAAAAGTTTTTCTGCCACAGGAGAAGGAGAAGATCAATCTGCGGTGAGACAGGTTCAGACCAACCTCTGTGTCAATCAGATCAGCCATGGCAGTCTTAGGCCTTCTCAGGGCATCGATTCCAGCTATTCAGTGGGCCAGATTCTATTCCAGACCCCTCCCAGATTAATATATTACAAAGATGGCCACGCCAGGAGCTGCTAGAAAAACAAATCAAACTTACTTCAAACGTAAAGCGGGCGCTCTGGTGGAGGAATGCAACCAACCCGGCAAAAGGTCTTTCCTGGGTCTTTCCCCTAGACAAACATCTAACAGACGCGAGTTCTTGGAGCTGAGGTGCCCACCTGGACGGTCAAACCTCTCAGGGGGCCTGGTCCAAAGCGGAAGCACGAAAGTCCTCAAATTGGTGGCAACTGAAGGCGATCTTTCTCGGTCTCCTAGCTTTTCAACAAGTGGTAAGGGGACAACACGTTCAGTTTCTCTCAGACAATACAACTGCAGTAGCTTATGTGTTGACACAAAGAGGAACCAGGAGCAGAGTGCTCCTAGAGCTGGCCGGTCAGCTACTTACCTGGGCAGAGCAGAATGTGAGAATGTGGCCTCATTGTCAGCAGTCCATCTGAAGGGATCCCAGAATCTGCTAGAAGACCTACTAAGCAGGAGGTGACTGGTGGAAGCAAAGTGGAGTCTGAACCAAGAAGTTTTCTTGATAAAAACTGAAGCTTGGGGGCAACCTCCAAATAGATCTGTTTGCCAGCCAACAGAACTTGAAAGTACAGAAGTTCTTCTCTCCACTGAGAAGACCAGGCATAGATGCTTTCACCCATTCGTGGCATTACCAGCTGTGCTACGCCTTTCCCCCCCTTTCCCCATGTTTCCACTGGTTCTAAGGAAATTCAGGGAGGAAAATACCAATCTGATCCCGGTCATTCCCTTCTAGCCAAAAAGGCCCTGGTTCGACGCTACTAAACCTGGCCACAGAACCTCCCATGGATGCTGCCGCCCAAAAAGGACCTGCTAAGGCAGGGGTCAGTGAACCATCCGGAAGCAGACCGATTAAATCTAACTGCTTGGTTTCTGAGGAAGACTTTGACAGCCAAGGGGCTGTCTGGTAAATTAGTGAAGACCCTACTTTCCAGTAGAAAAGTAACTTGGGCCATACCTGAAAGTTTTGAAAAAATTAAATTCCTGGTGCACTTCTAAGGGCCTCCAGGTCAAAAGTTTAATGTCAGTCTTAGAATTTCTCCATGATGGATTGGAGAAGGGGCTGGCAGCCAGCACTCTGAAAACCCAGATGGGTCTATCAGTTTTTTTGAGAGGACTATCCAGAGAAGTCTTAACTTTTTTTTTTTTCGGGCACTTGCACAAAATAGGCCAGTAGCCCCCAAAGTTTTTCCCAGTTGGGATTTGTCTGTTTTATAGGGTCTCACGGGAGCTCCGTTTGAACCCTTACAGGAAGCATCCTACAGAACTTGGTTTTAAAATAATTTTTCTGGTAGCCCATCATGTTGGCAAGAAGTGTCAGCGAGCTTTAGGCCCTGGCAGTCACAGAACCTTTTTTTTTTCTGAAGGTCTTTTCAGACAGTGATCCTTCAAACAGACCCAGTGTTCCTACCCAAGGTTTCTTTGACCTTTTACTGCTCACAGGAAATAGTCCTTTTCACTTTCTTTTCAGTTCCTGCTAATCCAGAAGAGCTTTTCACACACTGGACAATAGGTGATGTTTGTTATTCTTTCTAACAGTCACTAAAGAATTTAGAAGGTAAAACGCTCTTTGTGAGGCTCATGTCAAGGGGAGAAAGCTTCCAAAAGCACGCTGGGCAGAAGGCTTAGATTGGCAATCACGGAGGCCTACAAGGCCAAGGGAGAAATGCCCCCTCAGGCATTGCTGCTCATTCTACAAGATCAACGGCAGTTTCTTGGACCGAAAGGGCCGGTGCTACCCCTGAACAAATTTGCAAGGCTGCCACTTGGTACAACTACTCAACATTTCTCCGAAATTATAGGTTGGACTTGCTGTCTGCCACAGATCAAGCCTTCGGCAGAAGGTACTGCAGGCAGTAGTCCCACCCTAGGGTAAGTTTCTCGGTTATCCTCTCCAAGGTTGTCCTGAAAGGCGATTTGAGAAAGACTTGGTTAGACTTACTGTTGACAGTATTTATAAGAGCCTTTCAGGACAACCACTACTTCCCTCCCTTGTTTATCTTAGAAGTGGTTTTAAGTGTCTGTCATGGTGGTTATCTGTGCTTTATTTTCCAGTACGTCTTAGACCACACAATAACTGAAGCCATGGTGGAAGAGGAGGGTTTTAAAGGCTGCATGTGTTTCCTGGAAAATGGGTGGAGCAGCGCTGTCTCCAAGGTTGTCCTGAAAGGCTCTTAGATTTACCAGTGACGATATTTCTAACTTAGTTTTTTTGTATATGTAATGAGTTTGTCCATGCTCTATAAGTACTCTAACAGTGGTCATCAACCCTGTCGTCAGGGCCCACTAACAGGCCAGCTTTGCAAGATAACTGAAATACATCATAGGTGATATCATTTGCTGCTCAGTGATTGCAGTATTCTAGTCCATCTCCCCAAAGTAATACATAAAAACTGGCCTGTTAGTGGGCCCTGAGGACAGGGTTGATGACCACTGCTCTTTAATCCTATATATGTATATAAAAATTATAAAAAATGTTTTTTTTTTTTTTTCTTTTCAGCACCTTCCTGTATCTGAAGTTCTTGGTCGTCTGGGCTCTGGTATTACTAGCAGACTTTGTGCTAGAGTTCAGATTCGAGTACCTGTGGCCATTTTGGCTCTTCATCAGAAGTGTATATGATTCTTTCAGATACCAAGGCTTGGTATGTATATTTTAGGCCTACAGTTACTGCTATTACTTGATGCCATTTTCCTAAATTATTAATGCAATGTGTTTTAATATAAAAAACACTGCTGTTCCTGATGGGGATAGTTCTTGATGTCCAGCAGTGTTTTCTAGCTAATGATTTAAAGTGTGGGTGTTGACAAATAGCTAAACATGCAGTTAAAACAGATTACCTTTTCTGCTCAGACGTTTTATAATCCACGTACCCCTGCCAGATACGGTTCAAAAAACATTGCATGTGATTCGCACTGCATTGCTGTGCAGATCACATGGGATGTCTGCGTGATGCAAATTTAGGTGTAAAAAACTGGCTGAATTTGCATCGCATTCGGACCAAACTCGTGCAAGATGTTTTTTTCTTTGAACGGATCGCGTTGGATGTTCAAACCCATTGGATCCGATTCTGCAAATCGTGCTGCGTTTTGCAAACTAATTGCGGGGCGTCATTAATATACACTCCGCAATCAGTTTGCATGAACAGGTTTCGATGTTGAGGTCTTGCAGCGAATTCGCACCGCATCTAGTGTGAATAGGCCCTTAGACCCCTTTCACACTGGGGCGCTTTTCAGGTGTTTTTAGCGCTAAGAATAGCGCCTGAAAAGCACCTCTCAAGCCAACCCAGAGTGAAAGCCTGAGTGCTTTCACACTGGGGCGGTGCGTTTGCAGGACGGGAAAAAGTCCTACAAGCAGCATCTTTGGGGCAGTGCGGGAGCAGTGTGTGTATATATCTATCTATACATCTATCTATATATCTATATACATACATCTACTGTAGATATATCGCCACTATAACAGTGGTAAAGGGGTCTAAATCTCACTTTCTCGCAATCCTCAGTTTTTTTACATTGTATTGTCTAATGTCCTTATAAAAGAAAAGTGTTCCTAGCAGGGTATCTGTATTTCTCAATTTTCCAGGACTGCATTTAGAGGCTTCTCCACCTACATACAGAAAACGCATCAGCCACCATTTTTAAAAAAGCGCAACATACTCCTAAGCCTCAATGTTTGTTTTTTTTTTTTTGGGCATTTAGTGTATATCCCCTATGGCAGTTTCCCCAGCAAACTCTGGTTTTCTGACCTGAAGTTGCAGCTCATGCAATGCACGAGATGACGGCACCCTATACATGGCTTCCAATATGGTGTTAAGGCTCCAGTCCTGTTCCAGAGGTGATGCACTTCTGATCCACGGGCAAGCCACGCAAAAAGGGCCACAAATGTATTTTCCGATCTCGGAGACCAGGGAGACCCGGGTGCGTTATGTACCTTTTGAATTTCCAACATACATAACTTTTTGGCTTTCTCATCTGAGTGAACTATAGAAAGGTACTCTGGCTTACTTCAGTGTATTTTTATCTGTTGGACGAATAGGATGAAAAATGTTTTTTCATCGTAACTATGCAACTATTTTGCTAAGTATTGAGGGTAGTGTCTGTGCAAAATGTAGTTATTAAGGTGGCTCATACTTGCTTCCATTCCATCTAAACATTTGGCTATGTTCAGGTCTAGGGGGTGGAAGTCGTACCTATTATAGGTTATAAGTGTCTACTATACACACCAGCTAGTGTGCATAACCTTAGCTTTTTATCACCTGGAACTCCCTCAGTGTCTTCACTGGATAGATGTATAATATTTTAGTAGGCAGAGGGCAGGTTATACCTAGGTCCTGTGATTATGCACATTGTCTGATGGCATAGGCATCAATTGCATAGATATTGCTTATTGTGGGGTATCCCCCCCCCCCCCGAGCCCCCGTTTTACTTACCTGACCCCGATCTTTCTCCGACTGGGAATGAGCACACCAGCTCTACCTGGTGTCTTGTGTCCTGATTAGGTTAATAGCAGAGAAGCCACTGGCATCCGCTGCTGTCAATCAAATCCAGCATAGCCTAGCTCTGAGGAAGGGGGTGCGCCCCCCGAAACGCTTTAGCTGTACTCCGTGTTCTGTGCATGTCCATGCATTGTTTTTATGGCATTTTGTGAGTACCCACTTTTATATAAAACATTTTTTTTATTAAATTATCTTTGGTAATGCACTAGGTGTGCACGCCTTCCATTTCTGTTTTTTTTGTAGTTCCTTTTGGATTACCACATCTGAGGAAGGCAGCATCCACCCAGTTTTGGATACCATATATACCTTTCACACCACCACCATTTTATTTGACATCTGTTACTCCACACCTTGGAAGACCTATTAGCGCTGGAAGTGACTGTTTTTTGTATCTCTACTGTTTTTCTTGCTGGAGGCTGCCATTTTGCTGAAGCCCAGAGCCTCTGAACAGCAGTAAATCTGTAGGCTGTCAGCAGATCGGCCTCTATGAATTCAGAACTGTGCCTAAAAATGCAGAGCAGTTGAGCATGTACAGAGCAGAGTGAGACAATGTATTACTGGATTTTTAAAAGTATAGGCACTTATGTTTAATGCTATACCTGCAAAAAGGGGCCAGCCTGAAGTTATCTAGCAGGACTTAATTTTCTGATTAAAGTTACATTTTGAGTAGTGATCTACACAACTTACACCAATATTGAAACAAGCCCCAGGGTTCTGGAGGGGGCTCAGACTTCAAACACTGGGCAGGACAGCTGACATCTGCAGTCAGATGTGGGGACAGTGATTGCATATGCAAGCATGTACAATCTAACTGTTGTTGCATATCACTCATATGTAGTTTTTTTTTTTTTTAACTATGCATTGTTATGGCAGAGCTGTAAATAGCTCATCTGTTGTTGCTGTCTGATTTTAACCGCTTGACCTCTGGAAGATTTATCCCACCCCTCGCCCACTCGTGACAGGCCATTTTCTTTTGCGATACGGCACTGCGTTACTTTAACTGACAATTGTGCTGTCATGCAACTCTGTACCCAAATAAAATGTCCTTTTTTTCCGCAAATAGAGCTTTCTCTTGGTGGTATTTGATCACCTGTACGTTTTTTTTAATTAATATTTGCACTATAAACAAACGACAGTTTTGAAATTATTTTTACTTTCTGCTTTAAAACCAATCCAATAAAAAATTGAAGAAAAATTTATTCTGCTACGTAATTTTTTGTAAAAAAAATCCCAATAAGCGTATATTGATATATTTGCGCAAAAGTTGGTTTACAAACTATGGGATGATATTTACTAGTAATGGCGGTGATCAGCGACTTATAGCAGGACTGCGATGTTGCGGCAGACCTACTGACACTTTTTAGGGACCAGTGACACTAATACAGTTATCAGTGCTAAAAAATGCACTGTCACTGTACTAATGACACTGGCTGGGAAGAAGGGGTTAACATTGGGGCGCTCAAAGGGTTAACTGACTAATCAGTGTTTTACTATACTTGTGAGGTGCTTTTACTAGGGGAAGAGAATAAATTTATTCCCTATTTTTCAGGGATACAAATTTCAGCTCTTCCCTCCTGTCGGAAGACCACCAATCTACCTCTCTGCTTGATGATCGGTGGGTGCCAGTAGACATCCAGTCCACGGTACCAGCTGCTCAGCTCCCGTTGTGTATGATCACATCGGAAGCTAGCCAACACGCATGCGCGCCCCCTACCTGGAAGAGCCGAATCGCGTGCGTGTGTGTGTATATATACGTGATCCGGTGCAGAGGTGCTGCCCTGTAGCAGTAAAACGGCTATATGGCTGACCTTATGTGGTTAACTGCCTGCTGGGAAGTAAATGCGGAAGGTGCATGACTAAGGACTAACGTCCGAAACGCGTAGGCTGTTTTACTGGTTTGTACATGCATTTAATAAAGGGATGTCATCCTGAATGCTGACCATCCCTTTTCTAAATGCGGAAAGTCCCTAAACTCGGTTCACTACAGGGAAAGACAGTGGCCAGGGCCAGGCACATGTCACATCATGAAACTTTTTCTTTTCTCTTGGGTGTAGGTTTTTTCTAATTCCCCATTACTTCCTGTACAGACCCAAGGGTCTGTGTAAGCAGGGGGAAAAGTGAGCATTTTGTTATAGCCCTCTATATTCAATATTTGGGATTGCCTGCTGCAAAGACAGTGCAAGACTCCTCATAGGATACTACCAATCAACAAAGTTCTAATTTACCAGGGCCCTATCCTACACCTCCACATACCAATGCATGGGTTAGTGCCTGATTGGCAATCTAGCAATTTCTGAGTAATTTTTTTTCTATAGTGATCAGATGGCTCCTCTTTTCATCCCTTTTATATACTGATGGACAAGGGCGTTATTTGTTTAGACTGTTCTCCAAGTAGCTATTTGGCAACATCAGGATTTGCAGTGAAAGTCAGTTTAGCTATCGTGGAATGCTATGATACCAATAGTCTCTATAGTTCTTACTGTAGTCAGGGTTTAAGAATTGGAGATCTTTCCCCATTCTCAAACCGATTCGAGGATAGAAAGCAAAATCTCTATTCTTGCTGTGCCTGATTGGCCTCCCATTGGATGGTGCCTCCGTGGTTCCAGGGCCAATGACATCTGGCGGGCCAAGCCACGTTACAGCAATGTTTTTTTTTTTTTTGCCCATTTTTAGGTGTGCATTCTGACCCCCACTGAAGGGGTATTATTGTTCCTATGGTCTTCCAGTGCATGGGGCATTTTCCCTTTACCCACAGATGAATTGATTTCGGTAATAGGTTCCTGAAACCTGAGATTTTACTTTAAAGTGTAAGTTTACCTTTACAGAAAATCTGTAAGGTGAACTTACACTGGACCCCCCTCCCCATCGCACCCGGTCCCGCTGTACCTGAGGCCGGTGATCTCCCACACTGAGACATCATATAGCTGCTTTACCGGTCCAGGGATTTGAAATCCTTGCGGCATTCTCTCCTCTCCAACGCTGACAGGATGGGCTGTGTGGGTTCTGGTTGGTCGGCGCCACCTATGTGACGGCGTTGACCAAATAGAATGCCTCCTATTCGTACCTTTAAGGTACGTTTTTAGGAGATTAAGCCATGGAGGAT
The DNA here is from genome assembly GCF_042186555.1 of Aquarana catesbeiana. Classification (NCBI taxonomy): domain Eukaryota; kingdom Metazoa; phylum Chordata; class Amphibia; order Anura; family Ranidae; genus Aquarana; species Aquarana catesbeiana. The sequence goes on along the minus strand of NC_133325.1, from coordinate 420,310,026 downwards.
TTCAGATCCCTAGGCTGATTAAGCGGCTATACAATGTGTCAGTGTGGGAGATCGCCAGCTTCAGGTACAGCAGGACCAGGTGCAATGGGGAAGGGGGTCCAGTGTAAGTTCACCTTACAGATTTTACTGTAAAGATGAACTTACCCTTTAAGAAGAGGCTGCTTTATGTAGTTTTAGAAGTAGAACCTCTTGGTGTATTTAGAAGTAATTTCACAAGTCTTTGGCCTCAGTATTGACAGGGGAAGGGGTTTGCCTCAAGAGTTCTACAGAGCTGCCACCTTGTTCAATTTTTCACACGTGGTTTTGACACGCCTGTATGGCCCTACTCTCCTGTTAGGAAAAAGCCTTATGGAATAGGTCCTGTAGCCAGTACAGCCTCACCCTAAGAGGTTATTTCTTTCTAATTATCTCAGTTGCTGACCTGGAAGATGACGTGAGAAAACAGAGGTTACCTGGTTATCATTTTCTTGGAATCTTCCAGGGCAGCATAGCTTCCCTTCCCTATGCTCCTATTTTGAGTTTGTATTTAGCATTTTGTGGTTATATCAATGTTGTTCCTTCGGGACTGTTATCACTGAGGCTCAGGAGTATGTTGCTTTTTTTAAAAAATCTGTAATGGTGGAAGAGGTTTCCTTTTAAGCCTTCTCTCAGTGCTGCCCTGGATGATTCCTAAAAAAATGTTACCTGGTAGCTAACTTTTTTTATTTGTTGAACTTATTAAAAGTCGAATCCGTTTCCTTTAGGCCGTTCTCTAACCATTATTGGTGCATACTGACTGTAGACTCCCTGTCTACATGATTGCTATACACAGTAAAAAAGCAGAGTTTACGTTGCTGTGCCGTTTATTTTAAATAGTACTCTAACAAAATAAGGAATGCACCTGCACTACAGTGAACCACAACACAAAACATAGGGGGCTTAGAAATGATTAATCTTGCGCTGCGGCTTGTTCAAAATTAATGGGCTACTATGCACTTGTTGGTGCAACACATCCTAGTGTGAGAAGTCAGACTGCCTCACACATTCACCCTCTGTTTTGAATAGCGCGCAGAACGGTTATACCCTCTGTCAAGACCTAAAGAGGATCTTCACCCTGTAAACAAATATTTAACAGTCCGCAGCTACAAATCCTGTAACTGCTGACTTTTAAAAAACATATCTTTTACTAACTTTCTGTTGCATCTCTGGGACAAGTAAAGAACAATTTCTCCAATAGTTCAGAGAAAAAAATCTTGGCATGTTTCACCCTTCTCCACTCTACTGTTGATGAGGGTCTATTCCCCACAAACCTGGGCTGTGGTTGTGTGGGTATGTGGGCAGGGGGTCTATCCATTCACCAAAAAAGTGTCAAAGTAATAAACTGTTTTTGACAATTGCTTTATTACAAATAAAAAGTGTCCCCCGATATAAATCCATTGTTCACACTGCCTGCGGAAAAAAAAAAAAACTTTCACTCATTGACAACCGACCGCAAAATGCCTCCTTTGCCGTTTGACAGCCCTTATATAGGTAAGGGTGGGGCCACCTGGCAACATCACCTGCTGTCGCTGACCCCCGCATGCACTGGTCTGTGATGTCACAAGGGGGCTGGAAGAGACCCTTGTCCCCATCAACATGGCTCAAAAGCAAGCATCCCCCCCCCCCCCCTCCCTTTCCTGGCCTTTCCGTGCAGGTTTAGGAGATATTTCCAGTACCTACAGGTAAGCCTTATTATAGGCTTACCTGTAGGGAAAAGTGGTCTGTAAGGGTTTACAACCACTTTAAGCATCATTAAAATCCCTGCTCCTGAAAAAACAATTGTTTGTACACAATTTTACATGTCCCCCAGGGCAGTACCCGGACCCCCATACCCCTTTTATGTCCAATTACTTGCATATAAGCCATCAAAATGGGCATTTTTGATTCTTCTTATTCAGCTCCCATAGACTTCTTTGGGGTTCACCTTTCAGGTCAGAACTTTTCCCCTGTTTGGGATTTCTACTCCCATTTCTACTCCACAATATAAAGGCTAAAGCTGGCCATACACTTTATAATCTGAATGTACACTCTCCTTTATAGCCACCAAAGCTACAAGAACAAACCTAAACGGCCTTTCAAGTAATATCAAATCGGGCAGGCCCTTCTTGATGGTAACTCTAAAGGAGTTTGTACAATCAGATTGTATAGTGTATGATCGTCTGAAGTATTCAGTAGGTCAAGATAGCTAGGATTGTGCTTTGCGATAACACAAAATGTGTGCTGAAGACCGCTCCGAATGTCTAACAAGACCAACAGTGTTTTTTGCACTTATCAAGCAGAAATAACCAAATGTTTTCAACTATATATTAAACAGACCAAAAAGAAGCAAATGGGGGGGAGGGGGATTCACTGGGGGTTAAAAAAAGTATATGTTTTTTTATTTTTTTGTACTGGAATGAACAGGGTACAGAGCCTAATAGACGTTATATCATGGTATCTCAATTTTTAGATTAGTCCACCTAAAAAAAAAAAAAATTCATTTGATTTGGAAAGGTCAATTGCCTCAGTGCCTTGAATTTAGTTTTCTGTGGAATTTTTCTTAACGTGTATCTCTGCATTCTCCTTTGTCTTGGCTAACTTTTTTTAATTTTTTTTTTTTTTTGTATTTCAGGCCTTCTCAGTATTTTTTGTGTGTGTAGCATTCACGTCGGATATAATATGTCTCTTATTTATACCAGTGCAATGGCTGTTTTTTGCAGCCAGTACCTATGTATGGGTACAGTATGTATGGCATACAGGTAAGGCTTATTTTTACTATTTTTTTTTAACTCGTTTGCTTAAAATAATAAGTTTAGCATCTTTATCAGCAGAGTCCCACATCAGATAAGCTAGCACAATTTACTTTTTTTCCTAGTTAAACTTGGTGTTTTTTCATTTGAATTCTTCCTACAAACCTTCACTGAAAGTTTCCATATTACTATTTCTAAAATGATTTTAATTTTTGTGCCAATGCAAATCATGTGCTTGTGAAATTTTCATATGAAAATTATACATTTGATTTCCTATAGAGCTTTGTTTGCTGTCAGAGTTTCTAAAGGCTCAATGTTTTTACGTTTATGCATGAAGGTAAAATCACCTGTGTGCTGCTTTGCTCAGCCCCTCCTAATCACCTGAGCTCCATCTCGATCCAGCTATGTGCACGAGAGCCTCGGCCCTCTGGAGAATCACTCCTCATTGGCTGGGGCAGCAGTGGGAGCCAATCACAGCCAGTGAGCCAATCAGGAGAAGGCGGGGCTGAGCCGCAGCTGTGTGTGAATGGACATGTGGAGCTACGGCTTAGGATCTAGCCTGCTTGGGTGCCCCAGAGCAAGCTGGTTGCTCTGGGGGGAAGGGCGTGAGGGAGGGGCGGGGAACCTAAGAGGAGGATCTGGGCTACGCTGTACAAAATTACTACACAGCAGCAGGTAAGTATAACATGTTTGTTATTTAAAAAACACAAGACTTTAATATCACTTTAAAGTGTACCTAAAACCCAAAAACATAAATGCATTGCAGCTTACAAGATATGGTGATTGCATTAGTTTGTGAATTTCAGGCTTTTTTTTTGTCTCCCTTTTCACTGGCTAATCCAGTTAACCCACTTTTTTGGAGACAGCGCTGACTCACTGTACTACATGCAGGGAGCAGCGTTGTCACTGTAGCATGCCCTCATTATTTGGACCATGAACACCACCTTGTTATAGAATTTTAATTTGCATGAAGCTAGAAGCACACAGTATTGCTGGCAGGACCAACAGGTATTTATCGTCCATTGAGAGATGCAAGAATTTTAATAGTTGGGCTATACTGCTGACTTCAGGAGGTTTAAACATCGGCAAACAGAAAAATCATGATAGGCCAGTTTCTGTAATACCCCTCCTCTCCCCCAGCATTTTGCTAGTGTCCTGGGAGATTGGATGCCTTTTCATCAGCTCTGAGTAAAGTCAAATGTTTTGCTAGCCTTTATTTTTTTTCCCCCCTTACTAGCTTTTTCCTCTGCAACTTTAGTCAAAGATTCCTTGCTTGTTGTTGCTTGAGATGGTCTCTACCTAGCAGCTATTTGGACTGGTGCTTCCTCAGCACTAGCCTTTGGATTGGACATGTAGGGCTAGCCAGTAACTTGACCTTCAAGTACGGGGCTCTGCATTGTGGCAGTTTCCAGACCTTTAGTTGGCTGCAGAGTGTTTTTTAGGTAGACCCATAGCACAGCCGCAGATATGAAACTATCTTTGAAGACTCACTTAGTGAGTAACGCTGGTTGGGCTGAAACGTGGGCCGCTACTTGTTTTGTTTAAACCTCTGAGAGCCTGTTTACATTTCCTGCCACCTCTAGTTTACTGCTGTAAATATTTGGTGTGACAATCTTTTTCATCAAACCAGCATCAGTTCTTACACTTGCACACTTTGTACACATGCACAAAGTCAGCGATTTTTGTAGGATTAGAATCAGGTGTATAATCAACCAATTATACCAATCAGGTGCTAATCCTCATCCATTTCAAAAAGTAACTGATACTGCTGTGTAGGAGGCTTAAAACAGGGTGAGGAACAGCCAGACTCTTCTAAGATGAGGTTGTGGAAGTTGGTTTCATGTCACAGGTCATACAGCAACAGGACGCAAGGTAGTTATACTGAAACAGTAAGGTCTTTCCCAGACAGATTTCAAGATGTGGTGTTCAAGCTCTTTTGAAGAAGCACAGAGAAATGGGCATTGTTGAGGACCATCAATCCAGTGGTCAGCTATGGAATCTTAATACAGCAGATGAAAGATACAACATGCATCCTTTTGACTGACAAGGCACTGAGAAATGAGCAATGTTGAGGACCATAGATGCAGTGGTCAGCCATGGAAACAATGATGAAAGACACACCATGCATCTCTTTGACATCGGAAGATGTACAGCAGTGCCATTAGCCAGAACTGGTGTAAACCCACCTGTCCAGAGAATTCTGGTCAGAAGTGTTTTTCATTGAAGAATTGAGGGCAAATAGCCATATATCTGATGTGGAAACATGGCTAAGCAACTCAACTATGCATGAAAACATAGGAACTGGGGTGCAGAAAAATGGCAGCAGGTGTCCTGGACTGATAAGTCAAATTTTGAAATATTTGGCTGTAGCAGAAGGCAGTTTGTTCAGAGCAATACAATGAGCGTCTGCAGGCAAGTGAAGCATTGTGGAGGTTCATTGCAAGTGTGGGGCTCCATTTCTGCAAATGGGATTGTAGGATTAGGTCAGGATCATTGGTGTCCTCAATGCTGAGAAATGCAGGCAGATGCCTATCCATCATGCCATACCACCACAGAAGTATGTGATTGGCCCCAAATTCATTCTGCAGCAGGACAATGACCCCAAACATACAGTACAGTCAATGTCTTTAGGAACTATCTTCAGTGTAAAGAGCAGCGATGAGTCCTGGAATTGTTGGTTCGCCCCCCCACAAAGCCCTGATCTCAACATCAAGTCTGTCTGGGATTACATGAAGAGTCAGCCTACATCCACAGAAGATCTGTGGCTAGTTCTCCAAGATGTTCGGAACAACCTATCTGCTGACTTCAAAAACTGTGCAAGTGTACCTAGAAGAATTGATGCTGTTTTGAAGGCAAAGTGTGGTCACATAAAATATTGATTTCTGTTTCTCCTCTGTTCATGTGCTTTCCATTACGGTAATGAATTCTGTTTATGGATGCATTCTTAATGTATATGATTTTTTTTTACACCTGCCTAAAACTTTTGCACAGTAGTGCATGTGCCTCCAGTTTTTTTGCTTTTGTCCTCAGGTGATGAATGCTTCTCTGTAGGAGAGATGATAGATTTAGGGATTTCTCCCATCAAGACTAATAACTGCACCAAGCCACTGCGTCTGAGGGTTTCAGCTCTCTGTATCAATGCCTCTCAGTTTTGTACTGTTCTGTACCTGCACCTCCTTGTCAAGGCAGAAGCGAGGATGACCTGTAAGCTGCTACTATACTAGACCCGGTGTACAGAGTGCAATGTGTGCAAAGCCACCGTTTGCTATACAGGTACAAGGCAGTGGTTTGCCTGGGGCCCAGTCCTTGAAGATCTCCCATCGGAGGGGGGAGAGAGACTATGACCTGGCCTTGTGCTAATGCGTCTTTTCTACTTCTAGCCCCCACCCCCCTTCCCCCATTGTGGGATAGTTTGATCTCCTGTAAAGAGCCAGCTGTTTGGATACTTTGCAGTTGTCATCTTTCTGTAGGACCGAACAATTGCAAGGATCAGTCAGATGGGCCCTCTCGTGTCTGATATCAGTAATTATCTCTTAATAGTGGGTAAGGATGTTCATTCTTAGCCATCTCTAAAAAGATTTGTTCACTTTGTACCTTTTGGATCCCATGTCAACAGTCAGGAAATCTACCCCTCTTTCTCCAGTCAAGGGTGTGTAGGGTAACCCCGCGTAAGATGACCTTCCCTTTTGTTGGCATTCAGGCTTTCTCTGCCCTTCTCCTATTTAATGACCTGGAATCTGGGCTCCACAAGAGACCTTCATATTATCTCTGTCAGGTAGTTCCTGGTGGGACCATCGGTCTCTTCAGGTGGTTGGGGTGGTCTTTTCCTCCCGCCCCAGGTAGAACCCTCTGAGAAGGAGTGGGAGTCTTTTTTTTTTTTTTTCCCCCCCATTACGGGTAGAGAGACCTGGTCTCTTTGCTCGATGTCACTAAGCGTACGCCTCTCACAGCACTATCTCTCCCAAAGACAATGCTTTGAAATCTGACTCTACTCCATCAGTGTTCTCCATGTTCAAGAGGGAGGTTTGCACACCTAGGTGCTTTCCCTCATCTCCATGGAAGGCAGAAGACATCACTGGAGGGCTTGTGTCCCCCTGGATTGTCAGCAGGTCACACAAGCTTCAGGAATCTGCTGTCAAAGGGTAGGGTATGTCTGGAGGAATTTGTGGGACCTTATATTTCTGGGCATAGACCCACCTTGGGGGGTTGTTCCACAGCCTCATGAGGAAGGTACCCCTGAGACCTTCCCTTGCTCTGCCCTTAATTGAGTGAATGTGTTTAACAGTGAAAAAAAAGAAAACAAATATAGTTGCCACATTTATGGACTAATAAGCTGCATTATAAAAAATGTGTGTTCTTGGGTTTAAACTTACTATTAAAGTGACTGTTGCTATGCAAAAGTTATCTGGAAAAGCTATACCTTTTAAAAGAGTAAATAGGTTACTCTTGTTGCCCATTCTGCAGAACATTGTTCTGTTCACTGAAAATCATACTCTGAACTGTGATAGGTAGCAGCAGGGCCGGATTAACATGGGGGCTGATGGAGCTGCAGCTCCAGGCCCCTGCCTTAAAATCAACCTGCCCAGCCAGCAATATAAGCCCGATTTTCTCCTGTCCATAACCTTCTAATGGGACAGGAGAAGCTGTGTGTAACTGTAGGGGTGTCTGGCTGCATCTGTTTGCTCACTGTGGTTATTACAATGTCACAGTGCACAGTCCCCCCTACACAAATGGGAGAGGCTAAGTCGGCTCTGCCTTTCCCATCCCCCTCTGTGGTCTGTGCAGTGAAGGAGTCCTGTGGGTGGGAAATTATGAACAGAACACTGGCAGATAGAAGGTGAACAGGATATCTCTGCGTGATAAGCCTCCAGGGACCATCCAAATATGAGCAAAGTGACTGGACTCTTATCTCCCTTCCCCTCGTTTTTAAAGCTGTTGTATACCCGCTGACACTTTTTTTTTTTTTTAATACACCTGTAAGGCAAAAGGCATAATGAGCATACTAGCTCCTTATGAAATACTTACCTTAGAATGAGGCGTCGGTATCTTACCTGGTCCACGCCGAGGTAGCTGACATGTTGCCTCGGCGTGTCTTCTGGGTATCGCGGCTCCAGCACTGTGAGTGGCTGGAGCCGCGATGTCGTCACTCCCGCGCATGCACGCGGGAGATTTCTTTCCGGCAAGGTCCGGCATCTGCCAGGCCTTCAGCCGAGAATCCCCTGTGCGCATGCGCCGCTGCAGTCAGCGGCTCATCGCAAGGGGAATATCTCCTATATATTTTTTTTTTACCTACAGGTAAGCCTTATTATAGGCTTCCCTGTAGGTAAAAGTTAAAAATTGACTATACAACCGCTTTAACTTTTTTCTCCAGCAGTAGCCAAAGTGTTTAGAATTGTCATCAGCCTGTGGTAGTGCTTGGTCCCTTGTGCTTTTAGGTGGGTTCACACTGATTTGCTATGTTTTGGCCCATTGCTGGTGTGTCCAGTTTTCCTGCGTTTTACCCACAGTCCTATTGATTTCTATTAGGTTGTGGGTTTTTTCTGCATTTTCTGAAGGCGCACCAAAATTCCTACATGCTACATTTTATCTTTGGCGCACTGTCAGAAAATGCAGCAAAACCTGTAACCTGATATATCAATAGGACTGTAAGCTAAAACTGCAGATGCACAAGCAGTGCGGCCGACTGCAGCACACCAGTGTGAGCCCAAAGGCTTGCACACACGACCCCCCTGTAGAACTTGGTGGCTAGTGGCACACTGTGTTCGGTGGCAGGCTGTGGGTGGCAAGTGGCACACTGGTGGCAGGCTGTGGGTGGCAAGTGCCACACTGTCTGGTGGCAGGCTGTGGGTGGCAAGTGGCACACCGGCAGGCTGTGGGTGGCAAGTGGCACACTGTGTTTGGTGGTAGGCTGTGGGTGGCAAGTGGCACACTGTGTCTGGTGGTAGGCTGTGGGTGGCAAGTGGCACACTGTGTCTGGTGGCAGGTCGCACACTGTGTCTGGTGGCTAGGGATGAGCCATACACCCCTCGGTTTGATTCGCATTCAGAACATGCGAACAGGCAAAAAATTTGTTAGAACACACGAACACCGTTAGTCTACGGGACATGAACATGTATAATCAAGTGCTCATTTTAAAGGCTTATATGCAAGTTATTGTCAGAGTGTTTGGGGACCCGGGTCCTGCCCCAAGGAACATGTATCAATGCAAAAAGAAGTTTTAAAAACGGACGTTTTTTCGGGAGCAGTGATTTTAATGCTTAAAGTGAAACAATAAAAGTGTAATATTCCTTTAAATTTCGTACCTGGGGGGTGTCTATAGCATGCCTGTAAAGGGGCGCATGTTTCCCGTGCTTAGAACAGCCTTACAGCAAAATTACATTTCTAAAGGAAAAAGTCATGTAAAACTACTATCGCTAGCGCCGGCTATAATGAATTGTCGGTCTGGCAATACACATAAAAGTTCATTGATAAAACCAACATGGAATTTCCCCACAGGGGAACCCTGAACCAAAATTTAAAAAAAAAATGCGTTGGGGTCCCCCTAAATTCATTACCAGGCCCTTCAGGTCTGGTATGGATGTTAAGGGGAACCCCGCGCCAAATTTAAAAAAAAATGGCGTAGGGTCCCCCCAAAAATCCAGACCCTTATCCGAGCCCGCAACCTGGCAGGCCGCAGGAAAAGGGGGGGAGACGAGAGAGCGCCCCCTCCTGAACTGTACCAGGCCACATGCCCTCAACATTGGGAGGGTGCTTTGGGGTAGCCCCCCAAAGCACCTTGTCCCCATGTTGATGGGGAGAAGGGCCTCATCCCCACAACCCTTACCCGGAGGTTGTGGACAAGGGGGACCCCCAGATCCCCCCCCCCCCCGTGTGAATTGGTAATGGGGTACAAATGTACCCCTACCATTTCATAAAAAGGTTAAACACATGAGACGGTTTTTGACAAGTCCTTTAATTTCTTCTTCTTCTTTTTTCTGGTCTTCCTTCGATGTTTTTCTTCTTCCTCCATCTTCTTCCTCCGCTCTTCTTGTCCCGCATCTTCCTCCGGCTTTTTCTCCGCTCCGTCCACACGATCCGCCTCAGTGGGAGTGTTCCGCCGTGTGACGCTTCGGTTCTTCTGACACTTCTTATATAACGGAGGGCGGGGCCACCTGGTGACCCCGCCCTCTGACACACAGGACCTTCCCTGTGGCTTTCCCCTGTGTTGTCAGAGGGGGGCGGTGGCAAGTGGCACACTGTATCTGGTGGCAGGCTATGGGTGGCATCTGGCATGCTGCATTTGGTGGCAGGCGATGGTGGCAAGTGACAATGCTGCATCTGGTGGCAAGTGACACTCAGGTTCCCACTGATTCTGCATCATGGTGAGTTGAACTATTTCACTATATCTTACAATGTAGTAATAGAAATAATGGAATTTGATCATCCTGGCGCCATAACAAGCATAGTGTCAGGATGATTTTAAGTGCTAACCAGCCATTTGCCTGAAAAATCACCCCCGCCACCTATTTCCCCATCCATCCCAAGACTACATCCCCCCTCATCTTTTTTTGGGGGGATGTTACTGAATGGCAGTTTAAAAATGTGGTCGCCCTATGTTGCTGTTAGTGAGAGACCGCATAGCAGGTGGTGTTGCTGCTGCTCAGAGGCTGCACGGCTGATATTAGTGGTGAGAGTATATTTAGTTTGTTTTAGCAAAAAATGTTTGCATTTTCATTTTGTTTCCATAAAAAGGCCCACCAAAATCCTCAGCACCAGGCCCATGATGCTCTTAATCTGGCCCTGGGTAGCAGACACTTTGGGAGTGTGGAACCAGTGAATTCTGTGTGGTGACCCAGAAGTTCAGTGCTCCCAAAGTGTCTGATTACCAGTGGGCTACAGAGGCTAATTTCTGCTCAACATGTTGGGCAGTGCGGAACACAGTGGTTAGTATTTTTTCTGTTCTTTTGCAAGTCTACCTTTTGTTGAGAAACCTTTTGTATAGCCACAAGGTCCCCTTAAGGCTGTTTAACGTTTTTATTGCTAGCATTGCTTATGTGCAATAAGGATGTGGAACACTCTCTCACAATTGGTAGTGGCTGCAGGGAGTATATTGATATTTTTAAGAGACTCTTGGATGTGCATCTTAAAGAAAACCATACAGGGATATGGGAAATAGACACCGACACCTATGCAGGTTGAACTGGATGGACTATTGTCTTCAACCTTGCCTACTATGAAACTAAATATGACACAACTGTTTCTAACCCAGTTCCAAAAAAGTTGTGATGCTGTGTAAAAATCTACATAGAAACAGAATGCAACGATTTGCAAATCTCTCTCGAATGCTTGTAAGTGTGTGTAATGCATTTAGGCGCGTTTACAGGTGTAACGTGCTTGGGCATTTAATTGGCCACAATAAATCTGCTTATTGAATGTATTGACTGAATGTATCCATTTATTCTGCCTATTGAATGTATTGACACTCGAGCGCTAAAAAAAGTCTAGCGGTAGCGCTTGTTTACAAACTGCAAGTGCTCTTTCTGCCAAAACTGCTGCTCCTGGTCGCACTGGTGTTTTGTTTTTTTTTTTTCCCTACCTTAACCTCCTCTGCCACTAAACTCCTCCTAAAACCTATCTGTGCGTGGACACATAGGCTAATATGCAGGGGCCTTTTAGAGGCAGGGGGAAAAAAGCCAGATGTCTCTGGGAGCACGTTTAAAAAAAATAAAAAACTTCCAGTGTGCAATGGGCCGTAAACTGAGAAAATGTACTAATTTAAGGAAAATTTGAAGGTAATTGTGAAATTGATGGCTGCAAAATGTTGGGAAAAAAGTTGGGGCAGGGCAACAAAAAGCTGGCAAAGTGGTACTTACAAAGAGCTGGAAGAATATTTTGCAACTATTCGGGTTAATTGGCAACAGGTCAGTAACATGATTGGGTATAAAAAGAGCATTTTGGAGAGTCAGTGGCTCCAAAGTAAAGATGGGCAGAGGTTCACGAATAAGTGAAAATCTGCATCTACAAATTGTCAAACAATTTCGGAATGTTACTTCAAGCTAAAATTGCAAAGACTAAATATCATCCACCGTACATAATATCAAAAGATTACAAGAATCTGGAGAAAATTCTCCATGCAGGGGACAAGACTACAACTGATGCCCACGATCTTCGGGCCTTTAGATGGCACTGCATTAACAACGGGCACAATGGGCTCAGAAAAATGACTGTGTGTGAATACCGTTCAGACCCCCATGCCCACAACCTTCTTGGACATGTCACAGGTCCCAGGAGAATTATATTCTCCCATGCAGTGGGGCTCTGCCCGCACTGCATGGGTGTAACTGCTCTTTTTGTCTAGGGGCGCAGGTGAAAGCTGTATACATGGGCCTTTGATCCTCCAGAAAGCCACGCATTCCCACGTCCAGTGGTGGTCTGTTATGCCATCCTCACGTCCAGAGCCAGTCTATGGGCGTGATGACCTCAGGAACAGTCCATATACAAGACTGCTAACGTGTGGGGGGCACGAGTGGTGAGGACCGGTCTTGCAGTCCGAGTATTGGGTAAGTATATCTCCGCTCTGCAATCCCATAGATCAGTGATGGCGAACCTTGGTACCCCAGATGTTTTGGAACTACATTTCCCATGATGCTCATGCACTCTGCGGTGTAGTTGAGCATCATCAGAAATGTAGGTCCAAAACATCTGGGGTGCCAAGGTTTGCCATCACTGCCCTAGATGAAAACAAGCAGTTTCCTGCACTGCATGAAAAAATGTTTTTCCCTGATTTTTTTTTTTTTCTGTAAGGAACTCATGTTGGCTGTTTTTTCCTATCTGTTTGAACATTATAGCTTGCAACCAGGAGAGTGAAGCTTCCTGGCTTTTGGCTTTATGATTAAGCAGACATTGGACTTTTTTGGCAGAAGCCGTTTAACTCTAATAGCTACTACATTAATAAGCCAAAGGGTTAAAAACGCCATCGATCAGCGCTTAAAATTTCAAGTCCTGAGCTACTAGCCAGGCCTCAATGGTTACGCTCCACCAGTTGCCCCGCCCCGAAACACGCCCTCACAAATTATCTCATAAAATGCCACTTTGAGCCTGGTTTCACACTTGTGCGGTGCGAATTGAAGCTCAGGTTTCACTGGGGAGATAACAATCTCCTGTTCAACGGATTCATTGCGTTTTTGCTCAGGATTAGAGAGCAGGGAGAGGGGGAGGGGGGGGGGGGGAGGGGGAGGTGTAGTGAGGAGAAAGATAAAATCCTTGTTCAGAACGCAATGCATCTGCGAATCAGATGCGTTCCCATAGGAGATAATAGGCTTGTAGTTCGCACCGCAATGCCCAAAAAACGCACACGTTTTTTGTGCAATGCGCAGTGCGAATGCAACGCACATATGTGAACCAGATGCATTCATATGAATGTATTTTAAAATGTCCTGCGAATTAGATGCGGTGTAAGCCGCATCTAATTCGCATAGGTGTGAACCCGGGCTAAATGTTTTATGCAGAATTAAGTTGTAAAAATAAATATTAACAACTTTATCCGTGCCCACCAATGCAGCCAGCCTGTGCCCACCACGCAGCCTACCTGTGCAGGGGAGGAGAGGAACAAGAGAACCGCCTAGATGATCAGAGCACAGGGAACACAGCGGCAACAGCTTTCATTTCAATTGATGTGTTGCACATCCTCTTGAATCCAATAGGTTTTATCAAGCCTGTTGAAGCCTGTTGAAATTTCATTTTATTCTGTGTATACAGCCCTGGCTGTGGAACTTTGCTTGACAGATCACCCGTCCCGGGATTTGATGGGTGATCTGTCTAGCAAAGTCTCGGAACCAGGAGGAGGGGTTGTATGTGACAGCGAGCAGTGGGAAACACAGCAATGTGAATTGAAAGCTGTTATTGCTGTTTTCTCTGTCCATCCAGGCGGCTGTCCTTTCTCTTCCCCTCTGATCGCTGGGAGAAGGACTCCCATTCAACTCTGGCTGCTGGTGGTGCTCTCTCCCAGGCAGCCATAGCTCACCAGCCCTCAAAATCCACTCGCAAAATGCGAGCAGGCAAGTAGAATTTTTGAGGGCTGCCATTGGTGTTCACAAAAGGAATGGTTATGGGGATAAAAATTGAACTACTAGCAAGGTACATGTTGGCAGTCATCTTCTTCTTACAGTGCACTTAAACATGACTCGCCTTCTGCTAATATCCATGATTTATTTTAACGCTTGATTCCACTTTATTGCCCTAATTTCAGTACGGGGAAGATACTGTGGGTTAAATAAGCATTGACTTCAATGGTGAGACTTGTGTACATAATTTGAACATCCTCTTGAATCCAATAGGTTTTATTAAGCCTGTTGAAATTTCATTCTGTGTATGTAGAATGTATAGTACAATACATGAGCCTTGAGTTCTGTTTCCTTTAATCTGTTAAAGTATATCTGGGTAGTAAAGTGTTAGCATGTGTGCATTGCAGCATTGGGTCCCTGGTTCAGATCCTAGTTACACCCTCTGCATGGAGTTTGTATGTTCTCCCTGTACTTGAGTGGGTTTCCTCCAGGAACTCTGACACTCCAGACATGCCGGTAGGTTAATCTGCTCCTCTCTAAATTGTCCCTAGTGTGTGTGTGCATGTGTTAGATGGGGACCTTGGCGGCAAGATCCTTGATGGCAGGAACTGATGTGAATGAACAGTATGTAAATTGTTGGCACAGTATGATTACCTGTAATATATCAAGTATAGCTTCTTTATACATTTGTTGTAGATAATAAGAATTGCTGTCGAGGACAACAGAGTATATGGAAAACTAACTATTTTTTTTTCTCTTTTTAGAAAGAGGAGTTTGTTTACCTACAGTGTCGCTGTGGATACTGTTTGTATATATTGAAGCAGCAATTAGGTTTAAAGACCTGAAGAATTTTCATGTAGATCTATGTCGTCCCTTTGCTGCACACTGGTAAATTGTTTTTCCTTGTAGGATTTTAATTTGTTCTCTGATGTTATATTATAAACATTAAGCGATTGATAACTGAATTTTTCTTTTGTATGCAATCCAAAGTGGTAAAAGTATGTTCCTGAAATGGTTGAGGATTGGGAGACCCTATAAAGAGAGCTGCAGTTTTTGCTGCAGTGTCTACCGGGCCACTGGTCTGCCTGCAGGAGACGCACCTAACAAGAGACGATATCATACTTAAAAAGGACAAATTTCCAGACTCAGTATCACTCGGTGTATACTTCATTTTCTAGGGGAGTGAGTGTTCTGATTGGAATGGGTGGCAGAGTTCTCCTGCAGGCAGATTAGTATAGACGAAAGAGGCCGGTATATTTTTTTCGTATTGTACTTTTGGGAGTATGACGTGAATTTTGGCTACTATATATATCCCCCCATTTTAAGTGGAGTTCTTATATTCAGCTGATGAAATTTATATTCGACAAACCTGATGTCCCGATAATGGTAGTAGGAGACTTCAGCATGGTATTGGATGGGAGGGTAGATAAATGTCCACCAGGAAATCAGATAGGCAAAGGGGCTATTATGCTTTTACAAATAGGAGAATTGGGACTGGGGATATATGGATGATGAGGAACCCAACTAAACAGCAATATTCCTGTTTTTGGAAAACTCATTCTACGCTCTCTAGGATTGATCTGGCCTTGGGCAGTGAGGATATTGTGCACCTTGTTACGCCAGGGGCCTCTCAGACCACTCTCCATTGGTTTTGTCATTAAGTCAGGGGGAGGGGTACTGTAAAGGGGAATGGAAAATAAGCCCATATTGGCAAGAGATAATGGGGTGAAAAGAGGGAGTGACATCATCCCTGGAGGAATTTGAGCATTAATGTTGGAACGGCGCCCTTTGTGGTGGTCTGGGACGCCCTTAAGGCATTTTTTAGGGGGACATTAATACAACAGGTAGCAAAAGTAAAAAGACATACTAGTAAGCGGGAAAAACTTACTGGAATCCAGGATTGGGTTAAAATACAACAAGAATATAAGGATCTACTTCTTACAAAAGCAGAGAATAAGGTAATGTTCCAGGGAAAGCATTATTATTGAAAGGGAGAGCGCGCAGGATATCTACTGGCTTGATTGGCAAGGGCAAATACAACTACTACTGTTATATCTGGCATTAGAACAGATGAGGGCAGAATAACATCATATGGCCCCGAGATTGTAAAGATTTTTAAATACTATGAGAAATTGTACAGTGCCCAAGGTGGGGAGGTAGAGGGGGAGATGTGGGAGTTTTTTAGGGATCTGAAGATCCCCCACCTTACTGAGGAAGATGGAGGCACTGGATGCCCCTATAGTTTTGTAAGAAGTGAGACAGGCGTTATTAGCATTGGCAAACCAAAAATCTCCAGGACCAGATGGCCTGCCAGCAGAGATATACAAATGTTATAAAGAGACACTGCTGCCATCGTTGTTAAAAAAAACATTTAATGGAGCATTAACAGATGGAGTACTGCCCTCATCTATGAGGGAATCCACCATCGTTGTCCTTCTAAAAGAAGGAAAGCATCCACTTAACCCTGCTTCATATAGGCTAATAGCCTTGTTGTGTACAGACGTAAAACTCTTAGCAAAAATACTGGCTGTTAGGTTAAAGAGAACAAGAACCTGGTCCATATGGACCAGACAGGTTTTATACCAAACAGGTCAACTAGTATTAATATAAGGAGGGTATGTTTATACTTGCAAGTTCTGACAATGAGGGATCAAGAGCAATACTGTCTTTGGACACAGCCAAGGCCTTTGACGGCCTTGAATGCCATTATCTGTGGCAGACCTTGACTGCTTTCTTAGTTTGGCCGAACTATTTTAGCTGGGTAAGGCTTTTGTACGAAAAGGCCCAAGGCGAAAGTGAAGATAATATATATGTTCTGAGATGTTTTCTTTGACTCGCAGGACAAGGCAGGGGTGTCCCTTGTCAATGGAGCCAGTAGCTATAGCTATTGGGTCACCTGGCAAAATACAGGGATTTCAGAGGGTATCAGGAGTGATGAGAATAGCATTGTACGCTGATGATGTGCTGCTGTTTTTGGGGAATACACAGGCATCCCTGGTGGCAGCAATGGACTTTCATTACAGATTTTGGACAGATATCTGGCCTAAATATAAACTAGGATAAATCAATGTTTCTTCCGGTTGACCCATTGAAGATAGACCTGCCATTAGAGATTCCACGATTGCAAATATTTAATAAGATCACATATCTGGCAATATATATAACTCTAAATCCCAAAGATAAAATAATATTGTTCCAGTGTTGGATAAACTTAAGGGGAAGGTATGGAGACGGCTACCCCTAGCGGTGGCAGGAAGGTGTAATTTAACCACTTAAGGACTGAGCCTCTTTCTATATATATAATCTCTCTCTCTCTATATCTATATCTATTCTCTATATTTCTAACATCCTAGTGAATAAAATGTCGCTGCAATACTTCCTGTCACACGGTATTTGCGCAGCGATCTTACAAGCGCACTTTTTTGGAAAAAATACCTTTTTGCATTAAGACAGTAAAGTTAGCCCAATTTTTTTTTTTTTTAATATTGTGAGAGATAATGTTATGCCAAGTAAATTGATACCCAACATGTCACGCTTCAAAATTGCGCCCACTCGTGGAATGGCGACAAACTTTTACCCTTAGATCTCCATAGGCGATGTTTAAAAAAAAATTCTACAGGTTGCATGTTTTGAGTTAGAGGTCTAGGGCTAGAATTATTGTTCTCGCTCGAACGACAGCGGCGATACCGAACGTGTGGTTTGAATACCGTTTTCATATGAGGGTGCTACTCACATATGCGTTCGCTTCTGCATGCGAGCTAGGCGGGACGGGGCTCGTTCATTTTTAAAATTTTTTTATTTTTTTACTTTTTATTTTTACAACTGTTCTTTTTAAAAAAAAGTCACTTTTATTCCTATTATAAGGAATGTAAAGATCCCTTGTAATAGAAAAAAGCATGACTGGCCCTCTTAAATATGAGATCTGGGGTCAAAGACCTCAGATCTCATATTTACACTAAAATAAAAAAGTCTTAGTCCTCATGCACACGGACGTTTTTACAGCTGCTTTTTTGAGCTTTTTTTGCAGCTTAAAAAGGCCTGTCTATGTTAGTCTATGGCTTCATGCCCACCTAGGCGTTTTTGAGCTGCAAGTGGCATAGGCGTTTTTAAGCTGTAAAAAAACCCAGGACCAGTGGGTTCTGAGAGACGTTTTTCAGCTGTAAAAACGCCCTAACGCTGAAAAACGCTCAACGCTCAAAAACGTCATTCACCAACGTTTTTTAGCGTTTTTGATCCATTGAAAAAAAAAAAAAAAAAAACGCTCAAACGCTAAAAAACGCTATTGCAAAAACGCTGAAAAAAGTTGAAAAAAATCACTGCAAAGATACTGGCGCTTTCATAACGTTTAACAGCCTGTGTGCATGAGGGCTAAAGAGCAATAGGGGAAGTGACGTTTTGATGTCGCTTCCGCCCTGCAATGTTATGGAGACGGGTGGGGGCCATCTTCCCCTCACTCTTCTCCATACCTAACAGGGAGAAGAACCCCATGGCCTCTGCTGCTACCGACAGCTCCGGTAAGCAATCCCGCATCCATGGTGCTACTTTTTGGCATCACAGTTGCAACATTTAAGAGGATGTAATGATCTGTCTGAGCAGAATCCAGGGGCGTGGGGAATGCTGTTATTTGGGCATGAGTCACAATACATTGACCGAGGCCTTGGAGGCTGATTCTTTTTCATTAAAATTTTCTACACTTTTATTGCTATAGAAACTATGGAAAGTGGTTAAAGAGATAATAGAGCAGGGGTAGGCAACCCCCGGCGCTGGTAGTTTCTTTTGCCGGCACTCGACTCCCTCCCCATCAGCAGAGCAGGGAGATGTCAGTGAGACCCTAATGCATTCCAATTTCAGAGTTCCCCACACTTGCACTGAGGGGAAGGCACTGTGCTCCCACACATTGTAAAAGATGGGAAACATTGTTTGGTTCTCTAACTTTGCTGTAGCTGGGATCGTCAGCTTTTGTGATGGGGAAGAGATTGGGTGCAGTACTGGTGGGGCGGTCCCTGTTTCTAGGAGGAGATCTGTCATTGGCCACTGCTAAAGCCAATTGCAGTCCTGCTAGCCCCACCCACCATCTGGAGGACAATGACTCGCTTGGTTGCCACTACCAATCTCAAATAAGGGATTTCACTGTGATTGATAAAACCACAATCAGGTGACAGTTTGTGGAATTAGTTGAGCTTCTGGGAACTTTGTTGAAATTATTCCTGAACCTTTCCGTCACCGAACCCCTGCACTCTGTGTCCCTTTTAAGCCAGACAGTGTTCAGCGCAATGAAAGTCACACCTAACTTTTGCTGTGGTGCAGAGCACCGCACTTTTTCTCAACTGCGGGGCCAACTTATGATCCTGCACACAGGCCCACTGCTGTCAGTAAATGCCCCTGACCTGAGCTCATCATTGCGCATCCATTTCAGAAGCTTGTATGTGACATCGCATACATATAAATCGCATACATGCACGTGGGCTGAATGTGAGAGTTGGATCAGCAGGATGAGTGTGCCAAGACAGCTAAATGTGTCTCATCTCTGCTTCCTTTCACCACTCTGCATATCACACATATCATAGATGAGAAGAGGGTACAGCGGTGAAGCAGATGAGCGGGATGGTATAGCGGTGGGGAAGATAAGCAGGAGGGGTTCAGAGGTGGAACAGAAGAGCAGAAGGGTACAGTGGTGGGGCAGATGTGCAGGGAGATACAGTGGTGGAAGTGATCAGAAGGGGGTACAGTGATGGGCCGGATGAGCAGGGGGGTACAGTGATGGGCCGGATGAGCAGGGGGGTACAGTGATG
Organism: Aquarana catesbeiana; assembly: GCF_042186555.1. Classification (NCBI taxonomy): domain Eukaryota; kingdom Metazoa; phylum Chordata; class Amphibia; order Anura; family Ranidae; genus Aquarana; species Aquarana catesbeiana. The sequence continues at coordinate 420,290,445 of NC_133325.1, read as the reverse complement.
GGCCGGATGAGCAGGGGGGTACAGTGATGGGCCGGATGAGCAGGGGGGTACAGTGATGGGCCGGATGAGCAGGGGGGGTTCAGTGATGGGCCGGATGAGCAGGGGGGGTTCAGTGATGGGCCAGATGAGCAGGGGGGGTTCAGTGATGGGCCAGATGAGCAGGGGGGGTTCAGTGATGGGCCAGATGAGCAGGGGGGGTTCAGTGTTGGGCCAGATGAGCAGGGGGGGTTCAGTGTTGGGCCAGATGAGCAGGGGGGGGTTCAGTGTTGGGCCAGATGAGCAGGGGGGGTTCAGTGTTGGGCCAGATGAGCGGGGGGGGTTCAATGTTGGGCCAGATGAGCGGGGGGGTTCAGTGTTGGGCCAGATGAGCAGGTGGGTAGAGCAGTGGGGCATATGTGAAAGGAGGTGTATTGGTGGGGCAGGAGGGTTACAGTGGTGGGGCAGGAGAGCGGGGGAGGGTTACAGTGGTGGGGCAGGAGAGCAGGGGGGGGGGTCAGTGGTGGGGCAGATGGGTTCAGTGTCAGATGAGAAGGTGATTCAGTAGCAAGACAGAAGAGCATGGGTATACGGCGGTAGAGCGGATGTGCGGGAGGTACAGTGGTGGGACAGATGAGCAGGGGGTTACAGCGGTATGGCAGAGGAGAAGGGGGTACAGAGGTGGGGCAGATGTGCAGAGGAGAAAGGAAGATCGGTGGAACACATGAGCGGGGGGGGGGTACAGTGGTGGTGCAGATGTGCAGGGGGGTACAGTGGTGGGGCAGATGTGCAGGGGGGTACATTGTTGGGGGCGGGTGTGCAGGGGGCTACAGTGGTGGGGCAGATGTGCAGGGTAGTACAGTGATCTGAGGTGTGAAGGAGCATGAATTGGGGCTGGTCTGAGACATGAGTGCAGGATGTTAATTTCTCACTACTAAAGTAGTTTACAGCATTTATTTGATTTAAAAAAAATCATTTTCGTGATTGAGTGTGAAGTTTACGTTTTTTTTTTTTTTTTTTTGTTATAAAATCAGCGCGCTCAATTTCTTTGCAAACGTTTTTGGCACACTGTGCTCAAAAGCTTGGCACCCCTGTACTGGAGTATCGGATTTACAGAATTCTAACCATTGTGGAATAATAAACATTTGCAGGAACTATGATGTAGAGAAGAGTAGGGACTGGGAGAGATGCGGTCTTGCTTATCTTGCTCAGTTATATAGGACCGGTGTATTTAAATCATTCCTGGAACTTAAGGAGGGATATGACATACCAAATCGTCCTCCTTTAACCCCTTCCCGCTGAGCGTACGCAGATGTGTGTACTCAGCTTTCGGGGGTTATACCGGACCTCCCGCCGCTTTTACCGGGCCTCCAGTTCCATCGGGAGGCCTGATCACCAATCCGCCGCCTGCGGCGGCTAGTAACAGTCTGGAACAAAACCGTGAGCGGCTTCGTTCCAGCCTCCTAATTGTAAACGCGGAAGCGACGTCATGATGTCACTTCCCGTTTACTCGGCTGCCAATGGCGCTGGTTTTAAAAAAAAAAAAATACACAGTAGTCAGAATTGCCGAAAACGGTGATCTGAATACTTTGAAGTGCAAAGGAGGGATTGGAGGTCTTTTAGACCCCCGATCTCTCCATAAAGAGTACCTGTCACCACCTATTACTGTCATGGGATGTTTACATTCCTTGTGACAGCAATAAGCGATCAATTTTTTTTTTTTTAAACACAATTTATTAATATAAAAATAAATAAGAGAAAAAATTTTTTTATTTTAAAGCGCCCCCACGAGCTCGCGCAGCAAAGAAAACTCATACGGAAGTCGTGCCCGCATATGTAAACGGTGTTCAGATCACACATGTGAGGTATCGCTGCGATCGTCAAAGCGAGAGCAATAATTCTAGCACTAGACCTCCTCTGTAACCCTAACTTGGTAACCGTAAAAAAAATTTAAAGCGTCGCCTACGGAGATTTTTAGGTACCATAGTTTGTCGCCATTCCACGAGTGTGCAATTATAAAGCGTGACATGTTTGGTATCTATTTACTTGGCGTAACATCATCTTTCACATTATACAAAAAAAATTGGGCTAACTTTACTGTTTGTTTTTTTTTTTTTTTTTTTTTTTTTTTTTAATTCATGAAAGTGTCCCTTTTCCCAAAAAGTTGCATTTAAAACACCATACCGCTGCACAAATACCGCGTGATATAAAATATTGCAACAATCGCCATTTTATTCTCTAGATTCTCTGCTGAAAAAATGTTTGGGGGCGCTAAGTAATTTTCTAGCAAAAAATACAAATTTTAACTTGTAAACACCAAATGTCAAAAATAGGCTTAGTCATGAAAGGGTTAAATATCTGCAAGTTGGACACGCTCTGAGCACACAATTCAAAGAGAGGCTAGTAGAGTGGAGTGAGGTAACCATTCTCCGAAAAAGAATTAACACAGATACGTCTAAGGGGCTGATCTCATTCATATACGACAGTATATGTGATAGGGTTATAAGAGGAAATGAGGAGCTTCTCTGTAGGAGGGGATGGAAGATCTGGGGGACATAACAGATACCCTAAGTACCCTATCACCATCACAGACAGTGTCGCATTTAATTCTGCTTCACAGAACATATAAGATACCTAAGAAATTATTCCTATATGGGTGGAGGTTGAACGCTAAATGCCCAAGATGTAGGGACCCAAAAGAAGACATAGTTCATATGATGTGGAGGTGCCCTAAGTTGAATAGATATTGGAGTGAAGTTGTCAAAAATAGATCTGGTATTAGGAATAATTCTTGATTTAGACCCCAAGATATGCCTATTGGGCTGTATGGAAGAGGATGGCAAGGAAGTGGCTGACGTCAAATCCACCAACCTGTGCCGAATGGGAGGATGAGGTTAATAAAATAAGAAAGGAAAGATTTGTGTATAATAAAAGTGGAAATGACAAAATGTTTAGAAAATATGGGAAAGCTGGATTAGTAGATAAGGGAAGGGTGCGCTGCAAAATTAAGGATAATGTAAAAATAAAATAAAGGATAATTCTCTCTCAGACTCCAGGAATCCTTTTTTATTTTTTTTTTTTTTTTATTTTTTTCTTCTTGGAATGATGTATAGTAAATAAACAGTATATTTTTCATAGGGGAAAAATGAAGTGTGCATTTATATGAACAAATTTGTGCATGTTAAATGTTGGAGTGGGGGGTTAAAAGTGAATGTAAAAGATGTTTAAAAATGTTTCTTTTTATACAAATAAAAAAACTTCTTCTATATCATCCCTTTGCTGCACACTGGTAAATTGTTTTTCCTTGTAGGATTTCTCTGTAAGAGATTGTTTGTCTCTATAATTTGATATTTTTATAGCTGCTGCTGTCCTATTTTTGTCCATTTTGTATGTTAAAATATTACTAATACTTGACTTTAGCTTGCAGTAATAAGCTTGGATAGTTGAAGATAGCATTTGCCATAATGTGTAAGTACGTACAGCATAGTTGCACATCCTATCAGATCAAATGCAGTCAGTCTTTGGGTATTCAGGAAGCCTGATCACATTAGCTGAAAGTGGAGATTCTTGCACTCATCTATCCATCCATGCCTGTGAGCTGAACGAGAGAAAATTAGCCACTTATGGCAAGCATCAGTGGTAGTTTAGGGGGGTGAAAATTTTTACTATTAGGGTTTTGTGCTGTCGTAGCACATGCTGTGTAGTATCGCATACTTACAAAGATCCAAACTTATAGGCCCACCCAAATAGAATCAAATGCATTTTTGTGCCCCAAAATACTTAAATTTTGGATGCCTTTTCTCTTTCCTGTGTCCCTCCATCTTCCTTCCTGAACTGACAGGAGCGAGCCTTGTGGGGTCTTTGGCGCTTTTACTGTGGGTGTAACACTTGTGTACTTTCACCCTGTGCTTGGCAGGTGTTCTCATTATGGGGGGCCACTTGCGCTGCATTGCCTGGTACATGTGCAATGTGGCTGCTGGTCGTTTAGATCTGGCATTATACCCGTTTTGAGTTATGTGCACTTAGCCTCTTGGATTTACAAAACAATACTGCGCACAAGACATGGTGACGGCTGTGCACATGCGTCAGGCAAAGCAGCGCCACTGGTCTGATAATGTACACACAAGCACAGCACTAGATCTTACAAAGGAAATCTGCACATGCTGGCAGGACAACACCCTACTGCGTCCCTTTAAACACACAAGGCGGCAGTAGTGCGCAAAATCCAGGGGGATTCCATGGAGACACTGTAGCCTGTGGGAGCACCCTACAGGCTTAAAAGGCGCACTGCAACTTTCAGAGGCTGGGTGGACTGTACAAAACAGGAGACATGAGGCAATGATGTACAAAGGTATACAGCTGCAGTTTTTTACAAAATGGGTTTAATGTCAATTTTACACCAGTCATGTCCTTTCCTGTGGTGGTAAGTTAACAAGACTGTCGCTCTTTAGAGTTTAACACCCATCACCTAAGTCTGCAAGAAAAGGTGGGCCCCATTGTTGCTGTGATGCTTTCTCAGACAGGCAGACATCTCCCCAGCCTTAGTGAGACATTTGCTGGTCCGCAACTTCCCTAGGAAATTAAATATGGCAAAATAATTTTATCTGCCAACTGTTTCTAATATATTTTTCTTTTGCTCTTTCTTTGCTTCCCAGTATTGGATATCCTGTTGTCACTTTAGGCTTTGGCTTCAAAAGCTATGTCAGTTATAAGATGCGGTTAAGAAAACAGAAAGAGGTACAGAAAGAAAATGAGTTTTATATGCAGCTTCTACAGCAGGCACTACCCCCAGAACAGCAGATGTTACAGAGACAAGAAAGGGAAGCAGAAGAAGGTGGGTACTTGTAGAGGCTGAGAAAAGACCACCCCTAGTAATTCATATGTGAAAATGAATTCTTACAATTTATACATGGTGTATTCAGGGCACACGTTTGTAAGAGAACACTTTTTTTTAGCTTTGATTACCTTTGTGAACATTACATGTTTTACGGAATACACAATCAGTTTTTCAGTTTAAATGCAGTTGTCTTTTGTGCACAGTATCTACTCTTACAACTGATTTTGAAATGGTAGGAAGATGAAGAAATGTAAGAATAGGAATAGCCATGTGACTTAAAACCTTTGCTCTCTTGTGTTTTTGAGAAAATAAATGTTTGAAAATATAAAACTTTCTTTATACTATGTAGTTATGTAACGCCTCACAGCAGTAAATATTCTTTGTCATTCTCCAGCTGCCAAGGGTTTATCCGAAATGGATTCTTCAATACTGTTACAGCACAATGGACTCTCAACAAGTAAAAAAAATTCTAGCACCTTACCGGAGCTGGAGTATAAAGAAAAGGGCAAAGATAAAGATGTAAAAAGACATAATTTGGGGATTAACAACAATATCTTGCAGCCCACAGACTCCAAAGTTCAGGAGATTGAATATATGGAGAATCATATCAACAGTAAAAGATTGAACAATGATTTGGGGAGCACAGAAAACCTCTTGAAAGAGGACACGTGCACCACCTCATCTAAAAACTACAAGAACACCACAGGGACAGCAAACTCATCTCCTCGGAGCCACAGTGCATCCAATGGGAGTATTCCTTCATCATCGTCCAATAAGAATGACAAAAAGAAATGCACTAGTAAAAGTCCAACTACGCACAAGGATCCTATGGAAAATTGCATCCCAAACAACCAGCTTAGCAAACCAGATACATTAGTAAGGTAAGTAACTTCAACTAAGGAAGTATACGTTTAAAGGATTACTGCACCTATTGTGTATATTAACCTCCTACCCAGTACTATGAGCCAGCACTATGCAGCCTGCATGACATTATAGATAGCTGAAAGATGCATTGACTCACGTTTTAACACACTTTGACACGTGTTTTATGCACATTAAATTGCTATGTATTGTGCAGGTTATTTCCTCTTGACATCACATCCCTTTCCTGTTTATGGCAGAAGAGAAGGAGTGAGGGAGAAAAATAGAAACAAACACGTTTTTGTTTTGGAGAGGCATTGGCAAACTGGAATTCTAGCACAACAGCCCTAATCATTGTGTTTGCGGATGCTATATTGAGGAGGAGTTGGACAAGG